>NC_039362.1:55205885-55325164 GCF_003573695.1 Papaver somniferum
ATCAGAAAAATACAAAAAAAATCAAGTATTTATCAATTCCATTCTCTCTTGTTCCAAAAATAAAAGAGAGTAGTCAATGTAAATAAGAGTCATGTAAAGAGTCATCTTTTGTGTTTTATTGTAATAAGCAAGGAAGGGTGTATTCCATTGATGTACAACGCGAGTAATTGTGAAATACCTCCAACTCATTCACAATTCTCGTAAAGTCCGGACAGCTAGCTAGATTTCGACCTTGGTTCTTAGCCTGAGAAACTATCTCTTGGTGATTAGTAGTCATAACTTCAGATCTTTCTTTACACATGTGTAGATACACTTTACACTCTTATCACATGTCTTTTTTTTTGTTATCAGTGCTAGGATTGTGCCTTGATAGCTAGATTGACATCTCCATTTTGCTGTGAGCTTAACTGACTTGCACATGTCACATTTGATGGAATCTGAGCTTATATTTTGACCTAGAACTTTGTAGGTACGTTCTAAGCAAACCTTCACGAGACTTCAACTCGTCCACTAGGGACACTTAGTGGTTTAAAAGGCTTAGTGCATATGCTAAATGCATTCGAGAAACCAGCGACAGTGGTATAGGTAGGATTTCCTTAGTTTTGTTTTACTTGAGGACAAGTAAAATTCAGGTTTGGGGGTATTTGATGAGTGCTAAAAAAGTGCATATTTCTATATATTTCTCTTGGCATTTAACTCATCTTTTGTGCATTAATTCTACATTTTATCCCATATTCTGTATTTTCATTGTTTTCAAGAATAAATATTTTTCTTACTTAATTTTGCATTTTTAGGTAATAAATAAAGTTTGGATGAATAGCAGAGCGGAAAAGAGCAGAAAAGTAGTGAAAAGCCGGAAGAAATTACGCAAAGAATGGAGCGCACGTCCAAAAAGCTAGGAATGGGTTCAAGAAGGAAGAATTGTTCTTAAAGAAGATATGGGATGGGCATACCCAAGGCCCAAAACCCTTTCCCAAACCCATTTTCTATATCCATACCCGCCTCCATTCTCAGCCGTTAGATCGGATCCATCTCATCATCCAATGGTCGCTTCTTCATCGTTCATCAAAATCTGAAGTCCCTGCAAAACACCATAGTACCTAACTCCATCTGAAGCCGTCAGTTTTGTTGTATCTCATAATCCAACGGTCGCTACATACCTCTCCATCGTAGCCGTTCGATTCAATCTATATGGGATCATCCAACGCTCTTTACTTGTTGTTCATCAAAGTTCGCTACACCCGCTTCACACCCTAGCATCCAAAACCATCGACTTCACCCAAACAAGTTCTTCTTCCCCAAATCTTTTTTCCCCAAAAACTCTCTTCTTCCCCCGACAGTTGCAGTCGAGCTCTGCTCCTGCCTCTCTTCCATGTCCACTGCCACCCTGCCATCGCCACTTCCTCCACTGTCACCAAACACCACCTACACGCCGTAGCTACCTCCCCTACCTCTATAGCCATCTAACTCATTGATTTTTCACCACTGAAACCCTAGGTGATAAATCAATAAATTAGGTGAGGCTATAAGACGCAATTGAAGACATGGAGAGGAGCAGAGAAGAGAGAATAGGCATGGGTCGACATCAATTCAGGGATTAGGTGAGTGGACTTTTCAATTCAAAAATTAGGGTTTGCAAGTTAGGGTTTCGAAATTTGGGGATATTTTGTAAAACTATAAAAGGCAACTGATGTGTGATGTAAAGGCTTATGCTGGGTTAGCAGCCAGTGTCCAGAACTGTTATGTTCTGTTAATGTTTTTTTTTGAGTCTCTTCAATTTGTGCTGTTTCATGCACTGTTCCTGTTTAATCATGTATGTGTTCTGTTCAAATTGTTGTTCATGTTAAGCTGCTGTTAATGTGATGTTTGTGATGTTTGTTCCTTCATTGTTCATCTTTTGTTCATTATTTATGTTTTCATGTTCTCTAATGTTCTTGTTATGTATGTTCTAAACCTCAGATGCTAGGACTAGATGAAACCATGAATCAATAAGATAGTCTTCATCATGTGCAGCTCATGTCCAATGTTGTTAAGCCCTTAGACTAGTTGTACTTTAATCAGACAATTAGTACTTTGGTAACTATTTTAGCTGTGAGTAGAATATCCCTTAGGTTAATGGTGGATTCAACATCCTAGTGTTCTTTCATCTCTCTTGTTTTGTCAACTGTTAGCTTCTCAAATGTTAGGATTAGTTTAATGTTGTGTGTCAATGCTAGGTTAGAGCCTTAGAGCATTGAGTTGATTGAGCAGTGGGGAGAAACTAGTGCTCACTAGTGACTGTGAGCAAGCTGGTTCTCTTCCCACTCTAGATGAATGCCTAAAGCCATTGCCTTGGCTTTGCTTTTTTTTTCCTTCTTTTTTTTTACTTCACTGTCTTCTTCACACCCCTGCCCTTGGCTTAGGCCTTGGTTTACTTCCATTGTTCTTGTTTAGTTTCATTGCACTGTCACTTTTCCTCATTCCTTCACTGCCACTGTTTTACTTTCACTTGTCCTTCATTTTGTTTGCTATTTTCTCCTGCTACTTCAACTTCTCCCTTGCTGCTGCCTCCTGCATCTGAGTTTCTGCAGCTGTTGCTGCCACTCCACTTCTCTTGCCATGTGCTACAGCCACTGCTGCTGCTGCTGCAACTGAGCTTGGCTCACAGCACAAGCCCAGTCCAGTCATTACAAAAGCCCACTGTTCTTCTGTTCAAGCCTAAGGCCCAGCCAACTAAACCCAGTTCACTCTTAAGGTTCAAAAGCCAAAGGCCCAGTTCATTCCCAAAGAACTCAAAGGCCCAAAGCAATTCATCAAAGCCAACTGAATCCAAGACCATTCCAAAACCAAAGCCAAGCCCACTGTGCCTAGAAGTTACCAAAGCCCAATAGCAAACTTAGAAGCCCAAAATAGCTACACACTCCAAACACACCCAGTCCCTGTGGAATCGACCCGTACTTGCACGAGCTACAACCGACGACCGTGCACTTGCGGTATTACTGTAGGCCCGTTTCATTTCACTCAATTTTATACGCTTTCCCGGGGCCACCAATAGGTTGTGCGTAGTTCAATCACATTTGATAAATCCGACCTTGTTTATTGGATATAACTTGATTGACACTTGGGCATTGGTCTTTGGTACAATCCAAGTTATTTCATATCAATCAGGCTCACGGATTTCTATCTGTTCGATTTGCTGATTGTATTGAGAAAAAGATAAATCTCTTTGGTATATTTCTTGATTGAGTCTCACTTTTAAGTTGGTGCTCTCGGAATTATATTGGAGTTTAGTCCATACAGTTTCCGAACGAATTATTGGATGTGTGTAATACCCCGATATTCGGCAGTTGTTAGAGCATTGCTCGGTCGAACTCGCATGCGTTGCTCTTTCAAGCATGTTTGTCAATGTTAGTGATCAAAACTATAAGTCTTGATTTCTAGCCTATTATAGCTAAAGGTCTCATAATAGGATAGAAAATGTAGTTGAGCTCAAGACTTCATGGAAATCATCATACAAGACGAAGGACTACTCAAGGACCTGGTGGAACTTCATCGACTAAAAGGTATGTGGAGACTTGAACTTATCTGTCACTCAAAAGTCTATTTACTCTATCTCCTATTCTTGAGACAAAAGTCGTTTTGATATATAGACTTTCATTATACACATTTGCTATTTCGAGCCGAGTTTAACTCGCTTATCTATTTCTCGAAATATGTGTTGGTAAGCTTTCGCTTTAGCCAAATTCATCTTTACACAGTGACGAATGTCATGTTATGTTTCAATCACTTTGAAAATTTCTCTGACGAAAAATGGTCTGTGAATAACGACTATATAACGTCATCTGAGAATGTTTCAATGATTGAAATGAGATTTTAGATTACATAACCATTGGTAGGATATAAGCATTGTTGTGGAAACACATACATGTATAAGTCCTTATTCCTTGAACCAAAGTTTGCGAACTTTGTTGATCAAGAGAAACGGAATGTGGCGTGAGCCAAGTCCGCGACTGGCGGAAGTTCTCGACCCGAGAATTTCTGCTGGAGTTTGTGAACTCCTTCCGTGAACTTAAGTCCGCGAACCCAGTCCGCGAACTTGAGTAGGTTATATCTAAAAACAATGTTTGTGAACTTATTCTTATATAAACTAAGGAATGCAAATTGCAAACGGTGGCTATATAGTTCATGAACCGATTCTAGTGAATCAAATCGTTTTGGCTTCAATTGTGTCTTGTGTAGTTACATAAGATTTACTTGCAATTGAACAACTCTCTAACTAGTTCATTTGAGTCACTTGAACTAGTTATGGTGAAGAAGAATATGGTTGATATACAAGTGATCATATGGCTAACCATTTGATTGACTATTGTTGAACCAACAAATGTGCAAGTTTGGATACGGTTACACAAGCCTAGAAACGTGCATTTCATTTGTGTGTAACGAGCTAGTTTTCGATCTAACGGTTGAAAGATATTAGCTTGAATCTAAATCAGTTTTTCATCTAACGATGAATATTGAATGTTTTTTTACCAAGCTAACATTGATTGCAAACCCTGGTTTGAAAGACTATATAAGGGAGAACTCTAGCAACTGGGAAACCTAATCCCCACACCTTCTGTCTGATACTAGTTGTGCTAATCTAGAGTTGATTCTCCTTTAACCTTTGGTTTCTTACTCTAAACCAGGTTAACGACTTAAAGACTTCATTGGGATTGTGAAGCCAGACCGATACTACTTTCTCGTAGTTGTGTGATCTGATCTTGTTGTTTTTATCGTACGAGTACAATTGTAATAATTGGCTTGAGATTGATATCTCTGATAGGCAAGATATAAAAGAAATCATAAACACTTCGTCTCATCGTTTGTGATTCCACAATATCTTTTTTCGGTGCGTCGGTTAGGATTATTGTGAGGTGATTGATAATACTAGGTTGTTCTTCGCTAAAATCACATACAGGTTGCTAAGTAATATAAGTAATGGTTTGTCCTTTCCTAATACTGAGGTCTTTTCAGCACAATTGGCTCCAGAGTTGATCTCACCCACAACTAAGAGTTGTTACGATCCAAGGTGGAAGACTTATAAACAAATGTGACTCACACAGATAAGTCTATTTTGATAGATAAATCTGCCTCCCACAGAAGTACCTATGAAGTTTGGTTATGTCTTATGATAAATCAAGGTGAACATGAACCAATTGATAATCCGGTCTTATACTCCCGAATAGCAGCCCAGAAATATCAATCACCTTACAATAACTTAACTATATGGTAGTAGAAGAAGTTACTGCAGAATCACAAACTCTGAAACGAAGAACTCGGTGACTAATTTTTATATCTTACCTATCGGAGATAAATCTCTAGCAAATCTTAGAGAAGATAGTATACTCAATACGATAGAACAAGTAAGATCAGAATACGTAACTACAGAGAAAATAGTTGGATCTGGCTTCACAAATCCCAAATGAAGTCTTCAAGTCGTTAACCTAATATGGTTTTGGAAATATACGATAGAACAAGTAATATCAGAATACGCAACTACAGAGAAAATAGTTGGATCTGGCTTCACGAATCCCAAATGAAGTCTTCAAGTCGTTAACCTAATATAGTTTTGGAAAAACTTAGGTTAAAGGAGAATCGACTCTAGTACGCAACTAGGACACATGAAAGTGTCGGGATTAGGTTTCCCAGTTGTTAAAGTTCTCCCTTATATAGTCTTTCAAATCAAGGTTGCTTACAATCAAAGCTAAGATATCTTAGTAACAAAGCATTCAATATTCACCATTGGATGAAATCCTGAGTTAAGATTCAAGCTAAGTCTGCATAAAAATAAAGCAATTATTCTCCACTGTTAGATGGTCTTAGCTTGTTACACACAAATGAAATATACCTTCATTTAAATATGGGTAACCGTACCTAAACGTGTATATTGAGTTGACTCGATAACAATTAACCGAAGTTAGCCATATGAACACTTTTGTCTTAACCACATTCATCTAACACTTCTAGATCAAATATGATGATCAATCAAACATGAAAGATAATCAAATGAATCTAATTGTGTTTCACATAGAGTTGTTCAATTGTTCACTATCTCATAGAAATATATATGAACAAATTGAAACAAAATCGGATTGATTCATAATCGTAAACCACGGTTTGCAAAGATTGCATTCCTTAATTCATAAATTTTTTAGTTCATGAGTATGTGAATCATACTTAACATTTTAGAACTTAACCACTATGTTCGCAAACCAGGTATGCAAACAACAACTTTGGACCTTGGCCTTTCCAGACGTTCGCAAACCAGGTACACGAACAGCCGTCCCGGACCTAACTCAAGTAGAACCGTTCACATACTAAGTACGCAAACAAGTTTCAGGACCTTTAAAGTTAAAATCGTTCGCATACTAGGTACGCAAACAAGGTTCCCGGACCTGAATCATAACAATACAGTTCGTATACTAGGTATGCATACCGTACAGTATCCAGACATGATTAATTGTTCTAAAATCCCATTTCAATCATTGAAACATCCTTAGAAGACGACAATAGCTGTCTCACACAAACTATTAGCTTCAAGTAATTTCAAGTGATCGAGTGATTAATACGAAACTTTCGGAGTCGACATAAAATGACTGTCTCACATAAATCATGTAAGATGTTTCAAGGCAATTTTCACATGATCATCTTTTGACTTATTATTTAGTTTCCAACAAATAAATTTTTCAACTAAACTCGTCAAGAATAATGATGTACATAGTTAAAGAAAAAAGCTTCCAACACATATTTCGAGAAATAGACAAGCGAGATAAACTTAGCTCGAAATATCAAATGTGTATAATGTAAAAGTCAATATAGCTATACGACTTAATCTCTTTAGAAGATAGAATAAAATAGACTTCTGAGTGATAGATAAGTTTTAGTCTCCACATACCTTTTGTTGATTAAGTTCCTCCAAGCTCTCCTTAGTATTTCTTCTTCTTCAATCGATGAACGTCGTGAAATTTAAAGCTCAACTACACATTTTATCCTAATATGAGATATAACTATAAGTAGACTAAAAATCAAGGCTATAGTTTTCATCAACTAAACTTGACAAACAAGCTTGAGATAGCAACGCTTGCGAGTTCGACCGAGCAATGCTCTAACAATCTCCCCCTTTGTCAATTTTAGTGACAAAACTATCAATACATATGGATTACAAAATAAATAAACTTTGTAACTTCTTATCCATCATGCTTGATATCCTTAACTCTTCAACATTCCTTGAATTCTTCGATACTCCAAGTACTCCAGCGAATTTTGAACGTGTTCAATTCAGCATCATTGTTGTTGAAGATCCGTAACTATAACAATAAGAAAACAGATGTTCTCAATCATTGTTATACAGTGTCACAGTATTATTACACAACATCAAAGTCCAATTGCATCACAACTTTGACAATAATACTACGGTGATATGTATCACTCCCCCTTAGTAAATACTTCATCTCACAATTAAAACCACTCCCCCTTACATAATGATCCGTAAACCATATGTATGTAGTGTGAACTACCAAATAACTCTCCCCCTTTTTGTTAATATAAATTGGCAAAGATACGAAAACTACGGGATCATAATGAAATTTCCAAAAAGATAATTCATGACTAAAAGAGAACATATCAACTTTGTTTCAATGATTTCACATAGTCGGAACTTAGTGTATTTATCGAGGAGTTTATAAAGATACAAGATAACTTCTACAATATTCCACAGCCGCACTCCCCACAAAGATTTGGCAATTAAGCACAAGTTCATTTAAGAACTCTCCACCATTTTATGTCATTCCCAAGAGAACAACACGAGCGACCTTACTTTTACAAGAAAAGAAGGATTTCTTTGGACGTTAACAAACCACGTGGATCTGTATTCGGCAAACTCGAATAAATTAATCACAAGAGGACCTTATAGATTAATTTAATCATAAATGCTTAACATAAGAAAACTTACGGAGCCATATAATACTTTCACATAAAAGTGGATCAGGGAAAGATCAATAATGCGGAATTTTTCAAAAGTTCATTTTATCTTCTATCAGTATTTGCATAAAGACACAATAGACATAAATTCTAAGCATATATAAGATAATCATTGTTCATGTACGTAAACACGCATATCCAATAAAATATTTTTGCAATATATAAAACCAATAAAGATTAATACTGCAAAATCATCTTCCAAATAACTTAGAATATAAATAAATAAATCTAAGAACATTGCAAGATGAAAATCGTTGAAATAGCTATGTGTAATCACAATATTTGGTATTCCAAACCCTAGTTATCCTTCTTAAAACATAAGAATAAATTCTCATAAGAAGGTTCCTAGACATTGTAGAGCTTTATCAGAACATCTACAAAGAATTCCTTCTCATTATTGAAAAATCCATTGATTATGGGATCCTTCAATTCTTCCAGATATTCAGAAATATCAGTTAACTCACTAAGTTCTCTTTTCAGTTCACACAAGGTGTTCTTTGACATAGATAACATTTGTTCGTAGTGAGCTATCTTTTCCAAAGAGAAAATGATTTGATATTTTAAATCATTTCTTTTGCTGATGAAATCCTTCACCATAGCCCTAAAGCTATTATCATTCTGACAAATAGATAAAAACATTTATGGGAAGAACCATTTTCATCATTTGTATACCTCTCCTTTTTCTTCCTTGAGGATTGTATTCCTTCACATAGATACACATTAACTGCTTCTACTGCATCCTTTTTTGTGGTACCTCTAATTACATGATCCATGATACTGTAACTTTCAAAGAAAAGAGAGTGAAGGGAATTTTGATCACAGAGGAATATAAATAGAGCATGGGAAATACCAAACCCTAAATAGTTTTCCAAGAGATACTTTGAAAAAGTCTTCACGGATCACGATCCATTATCTATTTTTGATAAGAAAATATTCACTTTGAAAAACTTTAACTTACATATCCTTATGTAAATTTTAAGACAAAATAAACAACTATACAAGACTTGAGCAACCTTGATGCAATCCTCACATTCTCAAGTTAATAATGAAGATCCAAACATCACTACAACTAGGTAGTAATGGAGTGAGTAGAATACTCACTTCTTGTGTCATATGATGACGTTCCAAGGTTTATTAAATGACCGGACTTCTTACCTCGTTTGACTTTGGTTCTCCTAGACTTCTTCTTGTCTTTAGGGGTTCCCCTTTTGGTTACCCAAAGCCAGATTCATCCTTTGCATGTCACCTTGAATCTTGGCAATTCTTTTGTTGTTCCTCTTGGATTTCCAACACTTACTTTGAACATGATTCGTATTTCCATAAAACAAACAATTCATAGAGGAATTTTTGTTTTTTCGATTGGCCTCATGTTTATCACAACCTTCTACATCCATTTTTCCAGAACCAGCTGGAACAAAGGAGTTGTTTGTGCTCACAGTCTTGCTTTTGAACCCATACCATTTGTGTTTCCAAAGGACTTCTGACCAAATAGCATTGCTGAGATCTTGTCAGAGCTTCCATACAACCTTTGCAGGTCACACTTAAGAGTATCAATCTCTTTATATTTTAGAGATATGGTTCTGGTGAATTCATCATTAAGACAATCAATCTTAAGATTTTTCACCTGAAGTGATGATTCAAGTTTTTCCAACAAATTCTTCAATTGAAGAATTTCTTGATGAATTTATTCATTTTTATCCAAGAATTTCAACATCTCAGTGTCAGACTCACATTCTGAATTAGAATGTGAATTAATAGAAGTTTCAGCCGAGAGAACAGATTTTTCTGTGCAAACTTCAGAAGTACGCATATTCTTGACAAACTGACATGATTTTACTTCTTATATTGAACCATCTGAAGCATCAAAGAGAGAGAACCGTTTCTCAGATATTTTGCTTCTCTTCACAATATCCATAATCTTTTGTGTAATCAATGACATGTCATGATCACATGATTAGGACAACATTCATCAGCCCAAAATAAATTAGAAGATTCGCTTGTATTGGCCACAAGATATTCTGGCCGTGTTCTGATCATGATCAAGTATTTTTAACTTTCCAACAAGTGAGTTTCTGGAAATTGTTTCAAGGTTATTGTTAGAACATAGCTCGGTCGACCTCGCATGCGTTTCTATCTCAAGCATGTTTGTCAATATTATTGATCAAAACTATGAGTCTTGATTTCTAGCCTACATAGCTAAGTCTCGGACTAGGATAAAAAAGTGTAGTTGAGCTCAAGGACTTCATGGCGATTCATCATACAATGACGAAGATCTACTCAAGGAACCGTGGAACTTCATCAACAAAAAGGTATGTGGAGACTTGAACTTATCTATCACTCAAAAGTCTATCTCTTCTATCTCCTACTTCTTATGAGACAAAAGTCGTATGCTATATAGAATAGATCATACACATTTGATATTTCGAGCCGAGTATATCTCGCCTATCTATATCTCTAAATCATGTGTTGGTAAAGAGTTTCGCTTTGATCAAGTTTATCTTCACCTAGTGACGAAAGCCATGAAAAATTTCAATTACTTTGAGAATTGCTCTAACGCAAAACGGTATGTGAATAACGGCTATATAACGTCCTCTGAAAATTTCTCAATGATTGGAATGAGAGTTTAGATTACATAACCATGTATTCTTTAATCAGAAGTTTTCGAACTTTGTTGATTGAGAGAAACTGGAGGAATTGGATTTGCCAAGTCCGTGAACCCAGTCCGCGAACTGACATAAGTTCTTGTACCGAGAATTTCTGCTGGGATTTTCCAAAAACTCGTTTGCGTGTAAGTCCGCGAACTCAGTCCGCGATCCTAGTCCGCGAACTGGTGAAAGTCTCTTTGCCAAGATTTTCTGCTGAGTTTGGAAAACTCCACCGGTAGTCTTAAGTCCGCGAACTTGTTTGTGAGCTTAAGTGGTTATGATCTAAAGATGTGCGCTAAACATGAAACTTAAATTACTAGGGAATGCTTTATGCAAACCGTGGCTATAAAGTTCATGAGCCGATTCAATCGAATCGAATCATCTTTGTTTCAATTGTGTCTGTGTAGTTACATAAGATCTCATAGCAATTGAACAACTCTCTAACTAGTTCATTTGAGTCAATTGAACTAGTTATGGTGAAGAAGAACAAGGTTAATATGAAATGCTCATATGGTTAACCTTTTGGGTTACTATGTTGAACCAACATACACGTACACGTTTGGGCATGGTTTTCACAAACCCAGTAAACGTCTACCCAAGTGTGTGTGACAAGCTAAGTTTTCGATCTAACGGTTGAGAAATATTAGCTTGAATCTAAATCAGGTTTTCATCTAACGGTGAATATGAATTGCTTTGTAAATAAGGCAAAACCCTGATTTGAAGGCTATATAAAGGAGACATCTAGCATTGTGCAAAACTAATCCCCACACGTCTGTGTGATACTAGTGTGCTCGCTAGAGTCGTTTCTCATTTAACCTTTGGTTTTCTTCTCTAAAACCAGGTTAACGACTTAAAGACTTCATTGGGATTGTGAAGCCAGATCGATACTACTTTTATTGTAGTTGTGTGATCTGATCTTGCATCTTCTATCGTACGAGTACAATCTTTGATTTGCTTGAGATCTTGAGAGTTCTCTGATAGGAAAGATAAAGAAGTCACAAACATCTTCGTCTCATTGTTTATGATTCCTCGACAAACCGCCTGTGTAGTCAGGAAGGATTGTAGAGAGGTGATTGATTAATCTAGGTTGTTCTTCGGGAATATAAGACCGGATTATCAATTGGTTCCTTTCACCTTGATTTCATATCTTAAGACGGAACAAAACCTAGGGTTTATCTGTGGGAGACAGATTTATCCTTTAATAGACTTTTTTGCGTGAGACAGATTTGTTTATTATCAAGTCTGCGATTTTGGGTTGCAGCAACTCTTGGTTGTGGGTGAGATCAGCTAAGGGAATCAAGTGCGCAGTATCCTGCTGGGATCAGAGGCGTAGGAGTACAACTGTACCTTGGATCGGTGGGAGACTGATTGGGGTTCAACTATAGATCAGTCCGAAGTTAGCTTGGAGTAGGCTAGTGTCTGTAGCGGCTTAATACACTGTGTAGTCAATCTGGACTAGGTCCCGGGATTTTTATGCATTTGCGGTTTCCTCGTTAACAAAACTTCTGGTGTCTGTGTTATTTCTTTTTCGCATTATATTTTATATAATTGAAATAATACAGGTTGTGCGTTCGTGATCATCAATTGGAAATCCAACCTTTGGTTGTTGATTGATATTGATTGATCCTTGGACATTGGTCTTTGGTACCGTCCAAGTTATTCCTTGTATTTGATAAAGACTCGCTATTGATATTAGCTTGAGTAAAAATCAAATCAAGAGAGAGATATTAACTTCTTGAGATACTTTTATCTAGATTGAGTCTGACTGTCTAGTTGATTCTCTAGCAAAGTATTTCGGAGTTAGTCCATACAGATTGCTAAGTGAAATATTGGGTGGTGTTGTTAGACCCCCGCTTTTTCAATTGGTATCAGAGCAGGCAAACACGTTTAAGACCTAACAAGTCCGTGTTTGTAGCGATCTGACTCTATGGACAGAGGTGTTATCTCTATTAACGTACCACTAGTCTTCGATAGATCCAATTACTTATGGTGGAAAATTGATATGCGAGCTTTTCTTCAATCGTGTGATTTTCAATCATGGGTATATGTGGTTAATGGCTATGATGCTCCCGTTGTGGCAGTCGGTGATGTAAACGTTCCCAAACCTATTGGTGAATACATCGATGTTGAGATAACTGCTAGAAAGCAAAATTCCGACGGTTTGAATGCTATCATACATGCCATTACCCCAAATCTTCAGCATCATGTGACAAACTGCACTAGATCTAAAGATGCTTGGGATATCTTAGAAACTGTATTTTAACGCAACTCTAGTGAAAAGGATGCTAGGCTTCAAAACCTTAATTACGATTGGGAGAACCTTCGTATGGCAGATGAAAAAACATTTGATGAGTTTAATCACAAAGTGTCTGAAATTTTTAATGCATCTTTTGCATTGGCTAAGACTATTCCTGAAAAGGACATTGTGATGAAAAATCTCAGATCGCTGTCATCTCGATACGAGTCTAAGAAGCATGTCATCATTGGGGGGACTAACCTCGATAATCTTTCCAGAAACACCTTGGTTGGAAAGCTTAAGATCTTTGACCATGAGAACACATCCAAAGTCGGTAAGGATGTTGTCTTTAAAGCACAAAAGAACACTAAATTACTGGTCAATGGTAAGAGTGTTCATGTCTCTGAGGATGATCAGTCTGAGGATGATTTTTCGGATGAAGATCTTGATAAATCAGTCTCCTTGATCACAAGACAGTTTAGGGATCTTCTGTTGAAGAGAAGTAAATGGTTTTTAAGAGACAAACCTAAGTCATCAGACAAACCTCACGGTCGCGTACCTCCTAAACACAGGGATGCTGATGAGGCTGATGACGAGGATATGCCTCAGTGCTTTAAGTATAAGGGTTTTGGCCATTTTGCTAACGAATGCCCAAATCATAGAAAATACACTGGGAACAAAGGTCTAGCTGTAACACTTGATGAAATGTCTGAAACCTATGATTCCGATGAAGATAGGAAATCAAGTGTAAAGCTTCTTTGTGAAAACATCGATTTTGATACTTGTAGCAAGACATATATCAACCTCAATGGGTTCGGAGAATAAGGAAACCCAATCAAGCTGGAAGATTCTTTGAATCCAATAACTGGAAACCCTGTTAGTGATGTTTCAGGATCAACTGTATGTCTGTCTTCCTGCACATCTCAGATGCCTGAATACTATCCAAGTTTGACGTGCTCGTTTTGTTCGATGAAGGGACACGAACTATCAAGGTGTTACAAATACAAGCACCAAATAAGGCACGCCAACAAACTTCAACGAATAGCAGATCATTTAGCAAGGAAGCTGAAACTTGCTCAGAAGACCGCCGAGGTATGTAGGATCTTATCTTCGTCTAAGAAGTTGGTTTCCAAGGATAAAATAAGACCATTTGAAAAGAAAATATGGTCAAATCGTTTTGATAGACAAAGATCAGAGAATTCCTCCCATGAGGAAAAAGATGGACAAATCGTTGTTCATCGCAACACAACTTGATTGTGTTGTTGGGAAAATCTTGTCTCATGTGCCTGTTCGAAAAGAGACAAGATTGAGTGTTGATCCAGGCTTCATAAGAGTTTTTCCTTCTTTTCTTAGTTTGTTATTTTTTGTCTATCAAAAGAAAGAAAGGGTTATTATCGACAATTCTATTATTTATAGGGTTTTAGAGTTGGGCGTATACGAACCTGTCAATAGGTTTCGAACCCTACATTCCTTTTTCCTCTTGACATCCTATATAAGACTGCTTGTTGAGTTAAGTGATTCAATCACACAAATCCAGTTATTTATAACTGTTCTCAAAGCACTATGTTTTCAGATGGAAAGGATGTCAACATGATTGTTAAGTCTTCAATCAAGGAAAAAGAAAAATCTCTTGTCTCTAAGTCCCTGAAAAGAAAAATAAGGAATACAAGAAAACCCAGGGCTGTTCCTTCTAACTCTCAGAAGTTTTCCGATGTTCTTGATGAGTTAAAGGAAATAAGAAGGGAGATTTATGAAATAAAGACGTTCGTGTCTAAATATTTGGAAATTCAGAGGACCCTAATTCGACCTCTTCATCCAAAAAAGTTCGTGGGTATTGACACTTATATCCATGAACCTTATGTCCCGATGATTGTCGATAACAAGGAGTTCGGGAATGATAAAGAATTTCTCAAAGGAATTGTTGCCTAGTATATCTTCTTTTTGGTTTAGTTGGAAGAATAACTAGTGCTTTCAATAGCGATGATTGTGATTACACATAGCTATTTTTGTTTTCATCTTCTTATGTTATTTTTTAGGTTTATTGGTATTAAATTCTAAAAAATTTGGAGGATGATGTTATTGCAGTATTAATCTTTATGATTTTGTGATATTGCAATTTGATTATGGGATATGTATTGTATGCGTCCGTGAACTTGAAGGTCCCATATTGTGTCAAAAGTAAAGTCGTTCATAAATTGATTTTCGTATTGATGAAAGGACGAATGGACTTTTAACAATTACAAAAGTTATGCCTACGCAGTCATGTATTTGATGGAAAATAGGATAAAATCTTTTGTTTGACAAGGATAAAGTCTATTATGTCATTATGCATATGTGATGGAAAATAGAATAGATCCTTATAAATTATCCACGGTATTGATCCTCATTGATCCATTTTGTTATGTTTTACCGTGAAGGCTCCATTGTGTATCTTATGTTGAGCACCTTACAACTATGTCGATTAATATTGGCCTTGTTGGTTGTTCTATGAGATGCTATATGTTGAGCATTCTTGAACTAAATTAGTCATCTTGGTTGGTTATGTAGTTATTTGTTCCGAAAGTTTTCTTTTGTCGAGCAAATCTTTTGACAATTAAATTGATTACTTTTGTGATTAGTTTGGTTGTTTGTATTCCAATTAGATTAATTATGGGTTATTTTGTAATTAGTCTAGTTGAGTTTTCATATATTCCACAAGTTCTTTATAACTGTTCTATTGGTTGAGTATATGAACGTCTATACAAATCATGTTCTATTGGTTGATGTAGTCGTATATTCGGTAAGGTTTTTTCCTTATGTTGAGTATGTGAACGATTAAGTTAGTCATCTCCGTATGATTACCTTAGTCGTAGCTCCGTGAGTTTACTTATGTTGAGCACTTTCAATTAAATTGATCACTTTTGTGGTTTGATTTAGTTGCGTATTCCAATTAAATTAATCATTGGTTTACTTATTATGGTTTTTGGTGTCCAATTAAGAAATCCTTCTTTTCTTTCGAAATTAAGGTCGCTCTTGTTGTTCTTTCGGGAATGACATCAAATGGGGGAGAGTTCTTTTGAACTTGTGCTTAATGGTATTATCTTGCGGGGTGTGCGGCTGTGGAATTTTATAGGGGTTATCTTGTATCTTAAAACTCCTTGATGAATGCATTTAGCTTCGGCTTTATGATTGCATCTAAATTAAGTTGGTATGTATTTTTCTTTTAGTCTATGAAATGTCTCTTGTGGAAATTTCATTATGATCCCGTCCTTGTTTCTTTGCCAATTTTATTGACAAAAAGGGGGAGAAATATTGTAGCTCACACTACAAATACATATGGTTTTCGGATCATTGTGTAAGGGGGAGTGGTTTCCATGATCGAGATGGAGTATTGACTAAGGGGGAGTGATACATATCACCATAGTATTCTTGTTAAAGTCGTGATACAATTGGACTTTGATGTTACATAATAATATCATGACACTGTATAATAATGATCGAGAATCTCGATTTCTCTCATTGTTATAGCTACGGATCTTCAACAATGGTGATGCTAAACTTACAACCTTTGGGATCATTGGAGTACTTGGAAGGACGAAGATTTCAGGGAACCTTGAAGATTAAACTATGGAATATGAGCCACTAAAGTTTATCTTTTTTGTATTAATAGTTTTGTCACTAAAATTGACAAAGGTGGAGATTGTTAGAGCCTAGCTCGGTCGAACTCGCATGCGTTGCTATCTCAAGCATGTTTGTCAATGTTAGTGATCAAAACTATGAGTCTTGATTTCTAGCCTACATAGCTAAGTCTCGGACTAGGATAGAAAAGTGTAGTTAAGCTCAAGGACTTCATGGCGATTCATCATACAACGACGAAGATCTACTCAAGAAACCGTGGAACTTCATCAACAAAAAGGTATGTGGAGACTTGAACTTATCTATCACTCAAAAGTCTATCTCTTCTATCTCATACTTCTTATGAGACAAAAGTCGTATGCTATGTAAACTAGATCATACACATTTGATATTTCGAGCCGAGTATATCTCGCCTATCTATATCTCGAAATCATGTGTTGGTAAAGCGTTTCGCTTTGATCAAGTTTATCTTCACCTAGTGACGAAAGTCATGAAAAGTTTCAATTACTTTGAGAATTGCTCTGACGCGAAACGGTATGTGAATAACGGCTATATAAAGTCCTCTGAGAATGTCTCAATGATTGGAATGAGAGTTTAGATTACATAACCATGTATTCTTTAATCCGAAGTTTTCGAACTTTGTTGATTGAGAGAAACCGGAGGAATTGGCTTTGCCAAGTCCGCGAACTCAGTCCGCGAACTGACGGAAGTTCTTGTACCGAGACTTTCTGTTGGGATTTTCCAAAAACTCGTTTGCGTGTAAGTCCGCGAACTGGCGAAAGTCTCTTTGCCGAGATTTTCTACTGAGTTTGGAAAACTCCACCGGTTGTCTTAAGTCCGCGAACTTGTTTGTGAGCTTAAGTGGTTATGATCTAAAGATGTGTTCTGAACATGAAACTTAAATTACTAAGGAATGCTTTATGCAAACCGTGGCTATAAAGTTCATGAGCCGATTCAATCGAATCGAATCATCTTTGTTTCAATTGTGTCTTGTGTAGTTACATAAGATCTCATAGAAATTGAACAACTCTCTAACTAGTTCATTTTAGTCAATTGAACTAGTTATGGTGAAGAAGAACAAGGTTAATATGAAATGCTCATATGGTTAAACTTTTGGGTTACTATATTGAACCAACATACACGTACACGTTTGGGCATGGTTTTCACAAACCCAGTAAACGTCTACCCAAGTGTGTATGACAAGCTAAGTTTTCGATCTAACAGTTGAGAAATATTAGCTTGAATCTAAATCAGGTTTTCATATAACGATGAATATGGATTGCTTTGTAACTAAGGCAAAACCCTGATTTGAAGGCTATATAAAGGAGACATCTAGCATTGTGCAAAACTAATCCCCACACGTCTGTGTGATACTAGTGCGCTCGCTAGAGTCGTTTCTCCTTTAACCTTTGGTTTTCTTCTCTAAAACCAGGTTAACGACTTAAAGACTTCATTGGGATTGTGAAGCCAGACCGATACTACTTTTATCGTAGTTGTGTGATCTGATCTTGCATCTTCTATCGTACGAGTACAATCTTTGATTGGCTTAAGATCGTGAGAGTTCTCTGATAGGCAAGATAAATAAGTCACAAACATCTTCGTCTCATTGTTTATGATTCCTCGACAAACCGCCTGTGTAGTCAGGAAGGATTTTAGAGAGGTGATTGATTAATCTAGGTTGTTCTTCGGGAATATAAAACCGGATTATCAATTGGTTCCTGTTCACCTTGATTTCATATCTTAAGACGGAACAAAACCTAGGATTTATTTGTGGGAGACAGATTTATCCTTTAATAGACTTTTCTGTGTGAGACAAATTTGTTTATTATCAAGTCTGCGATTTTGGGTTGCAGCAACTCTTGGTTGTGGGTGAGATCATCTAAGGGAATCAAGTGCACAGTATCCTGCTGGGATCAGAGGCGTAGGAGTACAACTGTACCTTGGATCGGTGGGAGACTGATTTGGGTTCAACTATAGTCCAGTCTGAAGTTAGCTTGGAGTAGGCTAGTGTCTGTAGCGGCTTAATACAGTGTGTATTCAATCTGGACTAGGTCCCGGAGTTTTTCTGCATTTGCGGTTTCCTCGTTAACAAAACTTCTGGTGTCTGTGTTATTTATTTTTCGCATTATATTTTATATAATTGAAATAATACAGGTTGTGCGTTCGTGATCATCAACTGGAAATCCAACCTTTGGTTGTTGATTGATATTGATTGATCCTTGGACATTGGTCTTTGGTACCGTCCAAGTTATTCCTTGTATTTGATAAAGACTCGCTATTGATATTAGCTTGAGTAAAAATCAAATCAAGAGAGAGATATTAACTCCTTGAGATACTTTTATCTAGATTGAGTCTGACTGTCTAGTTGATTCTCTAGCAAAGTATTTCGGAGTTAGTACATACAGATTGCTAAGCGAAATATTGGGTGGTGTTGTTAGCCCCCCGCTTTTTCAGTTATTTCCCTCAACGATGGCATGTTTCTTATAATCGTATCTAGCTGGAAGCGTTCTGAGAATTTTCATCACAATGTCCTTTTCAGGGATAGTCTTACCCAATGCAAAAGATACACTAGTGATAGACGCATTTATGTGTCTATTTTGTTCTCAATTTTCTGTATTGTTAGACTCGATTAAGTACTTATTGTGTTATTTTGTGTTCTTGTAGGAAATTTTAGAGAAATAAGCCCTTGCGGCGAAATGGGCTCAAAAGGCAGTGTTTTACACCCCAAAGAAATGTACCGTAGTCACCCCAGAAATGCACCGGAAGCGTCCCAGAAATGTCCCGGAGGATCCCAGAAAAATTACTATTTCCACCCCAATTACTATTCGCACCCCAGCACTCTGGATAAGGGGCACCTTCTTCAACAATTTGAATTTGTGTTTTGGCGGGAAATGAAGTTTTCAACTGGCAGAATTGTGATCGTCAAAATGAATGGGTTAGAGTGCGATTCAATCGCTCAAACTTGGTAGGAAGTTATGATTTATCCTAAGGAATATAGTTTGGGTGTCGAATTTGATCGGAATTGGATGGAAATATCGATTTTATTCTCGAGCTCAAAACAGAGCTACACAGACTGAACACACCCTGTACACGCTGTTGTGTGTGTTTTGGCTATGCATGGAAGTGATTAAGGGACGTTCGACGACTTACTAGGCGTGGGAGAGCTGAATTGGAGTGTGAAGAACCAATTCTAACGTGTGACAGAGTTAATTTTGGAAATTTTCGTTATTATTGGCAGCCGAGAATATTTGGATTAAATGGAGAATATATGCAATCAATGGTCGGATTTTTGGCTCCAATTCACTATAAATACAAGGAAAAACAGTTTGGAAAAGGGTGTAGAGAGTTTGGGGTCGAGAGGAGAGCTCAGGAGGCGTGAATCAAGAGTTTTCATAACTCTGTTGCTGCTGCTCCTGCTGCTCGTGAAGAACAGGGAAACGACGACGGTTTATTCATCCGTCGTAACAGTTTCTTCAACTGGTTGTAACAGTTTCTTCAACTGGATTGCAACTTTTATCTTCATTGTAACAGTTTCTTCATCCTCGTTTGCAACATTTATCTTCAGATTTGTAACGATTATCTTCAGCATAACAATTGAGACTTGAAACAGTCGGTCTGTAACGCATATGCGCTGTTGCAGATTTCCTGTTTCATTGTTTTCTCTTCTTGTAAATACCAATTGAGCTTAATAAAATATTTTGAGAGGTATTTCACCATAATGATCTAAACCCAACATTGGGACAACGGAGGAGGCGATTTTCGTCATTCTGGTAAATTTAATTTATTCTTTTTATGACTTTTGCATTGATTTAAAATTGAAAAATGATTTTGATTAATTAGTTATCATTTTATTTGATGCGGCATGCTTGCTTAAATGTTTGATGTCCCATGCTTACGATTTATAACTAATATTCTGAGAATCTATATTGGCAAAATAAGAGTCCGTACATTTTGTGTTTTGAGCGATAATTGTTAAGGATAAATAAAATGTACCATATGCATGAGAATTGGCCAAGTCCTTAGTCCCAGTAACTCTCTACCAATTTGTCAATTTTTGTATATAATTTTTATAAATCTAAAAATCCTTCACCTTCACAAGTCTTAGAGTTCGAACCATCCTTACCACTACTACTACAACCCCCATTAAATTATTAACCAATTAGCAATTTCAGACACTTTGTGATTAAACTCATCAAAAGAATCTTCATCGGCCATACGAAGGTTTTCCCAATTAGAATTTAGGTTTTGAAGCCTAGCTTCTTTCTCAGAGGTATTCCCTTCAAATACGGTTTATAAGATATCCCAAGCATCTTTAGACTTAGTGTACAGTGCTGAAGATCTGGGGTAATGGCATGGATGATAGCATTTGATCCGTCAGAATTTTTCTTTGCAGCGAGAATCTCGACAGGATCATACACACCAATATCCTTTGCAACAGTTACACAATTTACTATAACTAATGGAGGATTATAACCAGTAACAACACGAACCCATGATTGAAAATCACGCATTTGAATAGAGGCACGCATAACAATTTTCCACCATATGTAATTCGAACCATCGAAGACTGGCTGTACGTTTATAGAGATAGCACTTATGTCCATAGATTCAGATTGCTACAAACACAAACTTATGAGGTGTTAGCGTGTTTTCCTGCTCTGATACCAATTGAAAAAGCGGGAGTATAACAACCACCCAATAATTCGTTCGGCACCAAACTCCAATATAATTCCGAGAGCTCCAACTTAAAAGCGAGCTCAATCAAGAGATATATCAAAGAGCTTTATCTCTATTTTTCAATGCAATCAGCAAATCGAACAAATAGAAATCCGTGAGCCTGATTGATATGAGAAATAACTTAGACGGTATCGAAAACCAATGCCCAAGTGTCAATCAAGTTATATCCAACAAACAAGGTCGGATTTATCAACTAAATTGAACTTCGCACAACCTGTGATATTTCAATTATATAAACAAATATAATGCGGAAAAGAAATAACACAGACACAAGAAATTTTGTTAACGAGGAAACCGCAAATACAGAAAAATCTTGGGACCTAGTCCATCTTTGAACACCACACTATATTAAGCCGCTACAAAACCTAGCCTACTACAAGTTAACTTCGGACTGGAATGTAGTTGAGACCTAACCAAGTCTCACAGCGATTAAGGTACAGTCGCATTCCTTAAGCATCTAGAACCACGCCGGATTCTGCCGCACTTGATTCCCTTAGATGATCTCACCCATAACTAAGAGTTTCTACGACCCAAAGTCGAGCACTTATAAACAAATATGTTTCACACAGATAAGTATATTCTGATAGATAAATATGTCTCCCGCAGAAGTACCTATAAAGTTTGTTCCGTCTTATGATAAATCAAGGTGAACATGAACCAATTGATAATCTGATTTTATACTCCCAAAGGGCAGCCTGGAAATATCAATCACCTCACAATAACTTAATTATATGGTAGTAGAAGAAGTTAATGCGAAATCAAAAAGTTTGAGACGAAGAACTTTGTGACTATTTTTTATATCTTACCTATCGGAGATAAATCTCGAGAAAATCATAGAGAAGATAGTACTCAATAAGATAGAACAAGTAAGATCAGAATACGAAACTACAGAGAAAATAGTTGGATCTGGCTTCACGAATCCCAAATGAAGTCTTCAAGTCGTTAACCTAATATGGTTTTGGAAAAACCTAGGTTAAAGGAGAATAGACTCTAGTACGCAACTAGGACATAAGAAAGTGTCAGGATTAGGTTTTCCAGTTGCTAGAGTTCTCCCTTATATAGTCTTTCAAATCAGGGTTGCGTACAATAAAAGCTAACATAGCTTAGTAACAAAGCATTCAATATTCACCGTTCGATGAAATCCTGATTTAAGATTCAAGCTAAATCTGCTTATAAATAAAACAATTAATCTCCAACGTTAGATGGTCTTAGCTTGTTACACACTAATGAAATATACCTTAATTTAGATATGGGTAACCGTACCTGAACGTGTATATTGAGTTGGCTCAATAACAGTTAACCGAAGTTATCCATATGAACACTTTTGTCTTATCCACATTCATCTAATACCTCTAGATCAAATATGATGATCAATCAAACATGAAAGATAATCAAATGAATCTAATTATGTTTCACATAGAGTTGTTCAATTGTTCACTATCTCATAGAAATATATATGAACAAATTGAAACAAAATCGGATTGATTCGGAATCGTACAAAGTACTTATATAAGAATCAATTCATGAACATTAAGTCACGGTTTCCAAATATTGCATTCCTTAATTTATAAATGTTTTATTTCATAGTATGTGAATCATACTTAACCGATTTTAGAACTTAACCACTGTGTTCACAAACCAGGTATGCAAACAACATCTCCGGACCTTGGCCTTTCCAGCCGTTCGCAAACCATGTACGCGAACAGCTGTCCCGGACCTAACTCAGATAGAACCGTTCGCACCTAGGTACGCAAACAAGGTTCTCGGACCTTTACAGTTAAAACCGTTTGCATACTAGGTACACAAACAAGGTTCTCGGACGTGAATCATAACAATACAGATTATTGATTTGAAGCAAAAATAAAATAAAATGTTATACTATGATGATGACGAAGATGCAGATTATTGATTTGCATTATATGTTGGGTTGGTTGAATGATGCTGAGGTTGATCTGCTAACAATGATGATACCAATGAAGATGGCAAACGATCAAAGATATTACTGATAATGATGATGTTAATGATGGTGATACTTGATATTTTGTAATTCATGGTAATGATGATAGATAATAAAATTTTAAGAAGAATATTTAAATTACGGGAGGGTGTTGGAATTATAATTCAAAAATTAGATTTAGAATAATTATGTTTGATCTTTGGATATTTTGAAATTTGAAAAGTTGTTTGTCAAGTTTCCTAATCTTTAGGAAAATACTAAACACATTTAAATGTGTGACTTAATTTCTATAAATTAGGATTTTGTTAGTAGTGGGATAATGAGAGTATTCTAAGGTTTTGAATTACAACCTATATTAGTTTTCTATTGTGAAATATGCAGAAAGATGGAGATTTTATTTCACTGTGTGTTCTATCTCTCTCTCACTCCTTTTTGTGCGATGTTGGGAAATTCCCACAGTACTGTGGGGTTGGAGCCAGAAACAGACTCCTATAGAGATCTAACTTTGTGTTACCATTGTAATAATAGATTTGATCGATAGGTGGGTTGGGGATTTGGACACTGGAATTCAACAAAATTGGTATACGGTGACTGCGGTGTCTCTGTTGTGTTGATAGGATAAGCCAACCCTCAGTACCTCCATTGTTGATCTCAATTCTGGGATATTGTTTCCCATCTCTAAGCATAAAAATGGTAGTACCTGTGTCATCTATTTGCCTGATAATCTTATTACCATCCATAATTGGATCAGAAAATCACAATGACACAATGGTTAAAGATACTAGCCAAAAACAAAAAATCTAATAACTCTATGAAAAAAACAAAAATGAAAACCCCAAACTAATCACTCTGGCAAAAAAAAAAAAACGATTTTGTAGATTAAAATGAAAAAAAAATGTTTAAAAAAAAACATAGACCAGGAATCAGTGGATGTTCATGCCCTTGTAAACCTATTCTGGGTTGATGTTCCTCATATACGAAGTACATCTTAAATCAGTTTATATAGCTTACTATATAAACAGTTTATATGAATTGTTGATTGGTGGATGTACATATAGACCTATTGTGTCATACTTTTCATGAACATAGACTATTTTTTTGCGACATATATATATTGATTCTAGAACTAGAATTTTTTTCATATATTTTTCAGGTTATAATACACATACACTAATCTTCACAAATGCAGGTTCCAGTTTGATGTTTTTTATTCACCATGAATACAACTAATCGCTGAACGTAAGAAGCTCATATAGGACGATTATGTTTTTGAAAAAAAAAACATAACCAAATTATGTAAAAAAGTTTACCTATATTGTTAACAAAGCAACCAAAACTCTTCTCCATTTAAAATACTTATGTCCAGTTGTATTATTAAAAAAACAACCGGACACGTTATTGTACAGTCCGGTTTTATTATCATAAAACGACTTGATATGGTCATACTTAACTATAACTATCTAATTTAATGTGTTGGCCAACTTGATGACTTCACATATAAGTTATAATCATTGGTAATCACGGGTTTAGGTTTCCAACCAAGCTATAGTTATCCTTTATTTTTATGGATGGAATATAAAAACCAAAAAATAGTAAAAGAGGACGTGAAAATTCTAAAAGACTACAACAACTTTTTGGGGTTGAAGTTCATTCAAAGAACTTGTAACCAGCTAGCTGAAAAACTTGCTATAGAAGAAGAAAATACTCTATGTTTAATAGCTGGAAACATGAAATGTCATGTTTTCTTGACCAAGTGATTTTAGAAGATAAAACTAATGTTAGGAATGAATGTACTGGTGCTACTAGTTTAGTAATCAGGGATGAAAGTTCGTGGTATGGTGCTCATAACATGGAGTATGTTCCCCTGTAATAGCATGACAACATTTTTTGTTTTATTTTCTTTCTTTCTTCATTTATACTTTATATGTTTTCTTGTTGTACTTGGTTTCTGTTTTGGTAATATATCCAACCTTTACTCTTATTTTCCTTTTATCTTCTCGTGATTTTAATTATAAGTTGTAACGTATAATTAATTTCGATGAATGTATTATTGTTTCCCTTCTTCGTTGTGTCCAAAAAAAAAACTACTATTAGCATGCAGAGCAATATTCTATGAATGTATCCATGATATCGAATGCATTATATTGCCGCATTTGTTTTAATAGAGAATAATATATGTGGTATTGAAAATTGATATAAAATATATGTAATTTTCGCTACAGACTTGAACGGGTATTAGACGTTTGGTTATAGGTTGACGAGCTTAGTCTCAGAATCACCATCAAAGGTTCTAAACAAGAATCAATAGTTATTCCTCTCTAACTTCCGAACCAGAGACATTATTTTCCATATGACTATCCTCCCATAATCAATATTATTCACCCTGGTGTCAAAATGTCAACTTTCACATAATTAAATAATGAAGAATTGTGACCCTTTAAAATGGTTCAAATGGATGCCTCAGAAGTTTGTAAATCTTGCGGATATCAAAATGAAAATAATTTACAACCCGGGAGAAAATCCCGAGAAAAAAAATCGATTCAAGCGACAGGTGCATCGTGCGTGCAATTTCACTAGATTATATAATTCATTGTATGATTTAGGAGCAGTCGTTTTTAAATAAAAAAATACCTTCGCATGTAGAATTAAAAGTCGTTTCCGCTGAATTCTCTTTGTAGCACTTCCCAAGCAATGTACACTTATATTTTCGAAACCACAAACAGTATAACTAACATATTGACGAACAAAGCATGTCGCTAGTCCCTATCACCTTTCTACATGTTCATTCAGTCAAACCAAGCACCTTAATGTTCAAAAGACTCGGACCGGGACAATATTTCTTTCTAGCGAATGTAGTTTTTTTTTTTTGTTTTCTGATCATTATAAAAATATATATACCATATATGAATGAAGAATTCTTTGTAAAAATTTATGAGCAAGAGAGTATTGAAGTGGAAAAACAAATTACAGAAGATGAGGTTTAGATGGTGATAAAACAATCTAAAAATAACAAATCTCCAGGTCTTGATAGATACAACATGGAATTTTACAAAGTTGCATGGGAAATTATCGAAGATGATTTTATGGCAGTTGTTCATAAATTTTAAACTCAAAAGAAAACGGAGTGGAGGACAAACTGCTCATTTATAATCATAAAACCAAAAGTGGATCAAGTGGGATCTCTAAAAAAAATTAGGCCGATCATATTGGTAAGCAGTGTGTATAAATTCATCTCAAAGGTGCTCACTCAAAGATTTAAATTAGTTCTCTCAAAGCTGATATCAGAAAATCAAGGTACTTTCGCTGCAGATAAACAAATACTTGACGATATTCTCATTGCAGTGGAATTGATTGATGCAAGATTCAAAACAAATAAGCCAAGAATCTTTTGCAAGCTAGACATCCAGAAGGTTTTCGATAATGTCAGTTTGCATACAATTCATAATGTTTTAAAAAGTTCAGGCTTTGGAGACAAATGATCAACTATATAGAATAGTGTGTCATTTCAGCTCAACATTCTCTATTGATAAATGGAAGCTCACTAGAAAAGTTCAATCCACAAAAAGTATTAAAATAGGGTTGAAAACGCGGGGTACCAAAATACACCACCACTTTTTTCTTAGCAATCTATATAGACAAACTCAATACAACTCCGAGAGTAAAAATCAATCAAGGAATAATATTAAGAGTTAGATCTCTATTTTTTTGTGCTTAAAAGGTTTACATAATTGAATACGCGAACCTAATCACAAAGAGATAACTTGGACGGTGCCAAAGACCAATGTCTAAGAATCAATCAAGTTTTATCCAACAAACTAGGTCGGATATCTCTACTATAATTGATCAATGCACAACCTGTGATATTTCAATTATAAAGATAAACAATATAATGTGAAAAAGGAATAACACAGACACCAAAAGTTTTGTTAACGAGAAAACTGCAATTGTTGAAAACCCCGGGACCTAGTCCAGATTGAACACCAAACTGTATTAAGCCGCTACAGATACTATCCTACTACCGATAAACTTTAGACTGGAATGTAGTTGAGCCCTAAAAGGTATCCCACCGATTAAGGTACATTCGCGCTCCTTACGCCTCCTGAATCCAACAGGATTCCGCGCAATTGATTCTCCTTAGATGACGTTACACCAACTTGAAAAAGCGAGGGTCTAACAACCTCACCCAATATTTCGCTTAGCAATCTGTATGGACTAACTCCAATATACTTTCAAGAGAATCAACTAGATAGTCAGACTCAATCTTAAGAAAAAGTATATCAAAGAGTTATATCTCAATTTCTCTATTCAATCCGCAATCAAACAAATAGTAATTTGCGAGCCATATTGAATATAAGAGAAATAACTTGAACGGTACCAAAGACTAATGTTCAAGGATCAATCAATTTCAATCAACAACCAAAGGTTGGATTTACCAATTGATCGATTCAACACACAACCTGTGATATTTCAATTATATAACAAAATATAACGCGGAAAAGAAATAACACAGACACCAGAAGTTTGGTTAACGAGGAAACCACAAATGCAGAAAACCCTGGGACCTAGTCCGGATTTGAACACCACATTGTATTAAGCCGTTACAAACACTAGCCTACTACCAATGAACTTCAGACTGGAATGTAGTTGACTCTAATCAATCTTACATTGATCAAGGTACAATTACGTTCCTTACGCCTCAAGAACCACGCTGGATTCTGCGCACTTGATTCCCTTAGTTGATCTCACCCACAACTAAGAGTTGATACGACCCAAAGTTGAAGACTTGATAAACAAATCTGTATCACACAGAAATGTCTATTGAATAGATAAATATGTCTCCCACAAAAATACCTACGAGTTTTGTTCCGTCTTTTGATAAATCAAGGTGAACATGAACCAATTGATAAACCAGACTTATATTCCCGAAGAACAACCTATTATTATCAATCACCTCACAGTAATCTTAATCGATTAATGAAATAAGATATTGTGGAATCACAAACGATGAGACGAAGGTGTTTGTGACTAGTTTTCAATATTGCCTGCCGGAGATATAATCTCGAGCAAATCTTAAAGAAGATAGTACTCAATCACGATAGAAAACAGCAAGATCAGAACAAGCAACTACAGAGAAAATAGTTGGGTCTGGCTTCACAATACCAATGAAGTCTTTAAGTCGTTAACCTACAGAGCTTCGTGAAAAACCTAAGGTTAAAGGAGAATCGATCCTAGCTTATGAAACTAGTATCACACAGGAGGTGTGGGGATTAGGTTTCCCAGTTGCTAGAGTTCTCCTTTATATAGATTTCAAATCAGGGTTTGCAATCTAAGTTACCTTGGTAACAAAGCATTCAATATTCACTGTTAGATGAAAACCTGATTAGATTCAAGCTAATATCTTTCAACCGTTAGATTGAACTTAGCTTATTATACACAAATAAAATGTACCTTCATTTAGGTTTGAGTAACCGTACCTAAACGTGTACACTTAGTCGGTTCAACAATAGTCAACCAATGGTTATCCATATGAGCACTTTCATATCAACCTTATTCATCTTCACCATAATTAGTTCAAATGACTCAAATGAAACTAGTTAGAGAGTTGTTCAATTTCTTAGATCTCGTAGAAGTATACAAGACACAATTGAAGCAAAATAGATTTTAATTCAGTCGAATGAATTCATTAACATCATAGCCACGGTTTGCAAAAGATTGCATTCCTTATTATATAAATGTTTTAGTTCATGAACAAACCGATTTTAGAAAGTAACCTACTTAAGTATGCAAACGGGTACGCATACCTAAGTAGCCGGATCGAGTTTGGTTATGCCAGTACGCGTACGGGTACGCATACCAATTCACACTTCCAAACTCCAGCAGAAATTCACGGAACCCAAACTTCCACCAGTATGCGTACGAGTACGCATACCTTAGTTTCAGACTTCCAACAACCAACCAGTACGCGTACGGGTACGCATACTTAGGTTTCCGGTTTTGGATTTTACACAAATGTGAATACACACTATGTTTATATCCAAACATGGTTACTTGTTCTAAACTCTCATTTCAATCACTGAAACTTTCTTAGAGGATGGCAATAGTTGTTATCCACAAACTATTAGCATCAAAGCGATTTTCAATTTATTGAAATAATCAATATGACTTTCGTCAAGAGTAAAGATGAACTTGGTTAAAGCTAAAGCTTACCAACACATATTTCTAGAAATAGATAAGTGAGTTAAACTCAGTTCGAAATAGCAAATGTGTATAATTGAAGTCTATATAGCAATACGAATTTTATCCCAAGCAGGAGATATAATAGATAGACTTTTGAGTGATAGATAAGTTCAAGTCTCCACATAATTTTTGTTGATGAAGTTCTATAAGTTCCCTTGAGTAGTTCTTCGTCTTCATTCGATGAACGTCGTGGAGTCTAAAGCTCAACTACACTTACTATCCTAATCCGAGACGTAACTATAAGTAGACTATAAATCAAGACTTATAGTTTTGGCTACTAAACTTGACAAACAAGCTTGAGATAGCAACGATTGCGAGTTCGACCGAGCAGTGCTCTAACACAACTAAGAGTTGCTTCAACTCAATTGAAGACTTTTAACCAAATCTGCCTCCCACAAATTAAGCCTATATAATTGATTTCCTGATAACAATTGAACGTATGATCAAAATCAAACGAATGATCAAGGTGATGGAAATCGATAGCAATTTGACAGAAATCTAGCTATCCTCAAAATCCGGACTTATGGAACCCGAAGTGCAACCTAGATTTATTCACCTCACAAGTATAAAACTTGTGGAATCAACAAAGTCTGAGAAGAAGAGAACTTTGATGATCACTATGTATCTTGATAGTTGTAGTAAACTCTACAAAAAATCAAGATCAGGATACTCGAGTTATCAAGAAAAGATAATTGTACCTGACTTCACGAATTCCAATAAAGCCTTTATAATCGCAAAACCCTAAAAGGGTTTCTGGAGAGGTCGACTCTAGATACAACTAGGACACATCAAAAAGTAGTGTCAGGATTCAAAGATCCTAGTTGCTTGGAGTTTCCCTTTTATAGACGTTCAAAGCATATGTTGGTTTAGGTTTAAGCTAAGATAGCTTTGGAACCTAGCAATCAATATTCACCGTTAGATGAAACTTTGAATATGATTTACATAAGCAAGATATATACTCTGGTTAGGTGAGACCATAACCGAACCGTGTACAAAGATTATGTTCAACATGGTTAGCCGAAACTAGCCGGTTTGAACTTAAAAGCTTAATCTTCATTTTCATGAACACACAAGACATTAACTCCGAGTCACAAACATGTGATCATTTAAGTCTAGTGTTTATAGAGAATTAATCAAATGTTAATTATCTCGAAAAAATAATTTAAACACAATTAGAAGTATAATCAACATGATTGGTAGATGTACGAATACAAATACATAGTAGTTCGTGAGTCGGTCCAGTCACAGTTCGCAAACCGGTTTGGAAACTTTATACCAAAACCGAGTTCCAGAGTTCACATAAATTTTTAAGTTTGTGTACCGATTTGCAAAATTTCCACCAAACCTAAGTTCCGGAGTTCATAAAACTTTTAAGGTTTGCATATCGGTTTGGAAACTCAAAGACTATACCGGTTTCGAAGTTCACAGAACTGCATCGGTTTGCGTACCGGTTTAGAAACGCTACCGAGTTCTAGAACACATAACTGTTTAAACTTGCATACCGATTTGAATACTCACCCTCTAATGACCCGTCCCTCCACCTATATTGTTTCCACTTAGCTACTGCGGTCATCCGACAGTGTGGGGTTTTCAACGTGCATCACTGCAGTAATCTAGCAGAAACTTCTAGGATGGTCACCCATCCCTGGATTACTCTCGCCCGAGCACGCTTAACTGCAGAGTTTTCTGCTAACTCTGGAGCCAATTATGCTGAAAAGGCCTCGGTGTTAGGAAATGACAAACCATTATTTATATTCCATTCGGCTAATCACTGCTGAATATAGGGGTATTACCATACCACCACCTTAAATTGGAGCCGTCCTCGGCTCCAGAATATATTCACAATCCCAGATCTCCGACGTTCCCTTCCCCTTATGAGACGTTACCTGTCCCTCACGAGAAGCACCTGGACCAACCCCATCCAGTGTACCATCTCACCCTCAACAGGTGACCCGTCGTCGGCTCTGATACCATTTGTAATGACCCGTCCCTCCACCGATACTGTCCCTACTTAGCCACTGCGGTCATCCGGCAGTGTGGGGTTTTCAACGGGCATCACTGCAGTAATCCAGCAGAAACTTCCAGGATGGTCACCCATCCCTGGATTACTCTCGCCCGAGCACGCTTAGCTGCAGAGTTTTCTGCCAACTCTGGAGCCAATTGTGCTGAAAAGGCCTCGGTGTTAGGAAAAGACAAACCATTATTTATATTCCATTCGGCTAATCACTGCCGAATATCGGGGTATTCGTAACCACAGTTAAAGAATGGTTTGCATACGAGTATGCACACCTATCCGGTTTCACGAGTCACACTGATTTTCAATATGATATACATAAGAATATGTTTATCACTAATCTGTAAGTCGATATTTATATAGCTACTCCGCTACTTGTATGAATACATGTAATACGGGTTCAGACTTATAACATTTTTCCCAGTAAAACTGATACCACTGTCTTGTATTTGAATCAATAGAAGTTTTATATTTCTCTAAATCAAATCGAAACATTCCTGAATAACATCAATGACACATATCACTGTTCCAGGCTAATTCTGAATAATAAACTTGAATCACGATTTTGATTCCGAACAATAAATTGTCCTAAGCCGAAATTCATCAAGTATGATCAAATGTTCATTAAGCTTAGCCATTATATTTCAAGAAATTATCAAGATAAACTTGACTCGAAATTCTTGTCTATGTATACTAGTCTAATTAGTTGTGCGACATCGTCTCAAAATGATATAAAGTGAATATAACTTGAGATATAGATGGTTCAGTCTTTACTTACCTTTTGTTGATGAAGTTCTCCAAAAGCTTTGGTTGATCTTCGCTTTCAAACGGTAGAACGCAATGATGACTGCTGTAGTAATTTGTTTTTCTCAACCATATTTTTATCCTAGTCCGAGACATAGACTGGAAATCAATATATAGTTTTGATAACTAAATTTGACAACAAGCTTGAGATATCAACACTTTGAGTTTGACCGAGCATCGCTCTAACAAGGGTGACCCTCTGATCCTTCTTTTTCATGTTAGTTGCAGACATATTCTCTAAGATTATGAAGAATGTTTTGCAACTAACAATGATTTTAGGGTTCTCAATAAACCTTTTTTTTTCCAGATTTCTCATCTCAAAGATACCGATGACACTTTGGTTGTGCTGGATGCAAAAAAGGAAAAGCTGATAACGGTCTTAGTTCCCCAGATATTTGACGCTATCACTAGTTTAACAGTCAACTTTTAAAGAATCCTTGTTATTAGCACATGTGCAGATCATAAGATTGCAGCTATAACAAAGATTATAAATTGCAAGATGAAAACTCTTTTACAAAAGATGGTAGAGTTCTTCTAATCAAAACAACCCTCTATAATCTTTCAATTTACAACATGTTCATTTTCCAGATACCAGCAAGCATATAAAAGAAACTGAACTAAATCATGAGGAAATTGTCTATGGGTATATTCATCAGAAAAAAAAAAGATTAGTTGGGTTGCTTGGATATAATAAGCAAGATAAAAAGTCTTGGTGGCCTTGGCATTAGAAACATGAGACTCACTAACAAAGCACTACTAGCAAAGTGGTCATGGAGATTCTCAAAAGAAAAATAATAATTATGGAGAAGGCTTATTCAAGAGAAGATGGAAACAAAATCTGAAGCTCTTTGGATGATGGGCTCAAATATCCCTCAAGGAAGGTGAATGTGGAACAACATCCAAAAATTAAATGCAATATCTGAAGAACTTAATACTCTGGATATTCATAGAGGAAATGAAGTTTAATTTTGGTGGGATGTATGGTCTGGCACACAATCCCTAAAAACTCAATGTCCTAATTCAAGCTTGCAACTCAAAAAGATGCTTATGTCAGAGACATGATCGTAAATGGTACTTGGAATGCCCGACTGAGAAGGAATCTGACATCATTAGAAATACCTGAAATGGTTGAACTTTTTACAGCTCTGGTTTTCCCCTCCAAGCATATATGAAGAAAACGAAGTTGAAATAAAATGCACTTCCTCCGAGGTCTGAAAACAAAAGTATGCTACAAATGGCTAGTGGAGCAATTGCTTGGTAATCAAATCTACATCCCTCACTTTTGCATATGGATATAATTTGTTCCACCAAAAGTACAGTTCTTCATGTGGACAACAACACAAAATGCCATTGCAACTACAAATAATCTCTTAATGAGAGGGTGTCAAATTCAGAACACGAACTGCTCTCTCTGCAACACTCAACAAGGAACGGTGAATCACTTGTTACTCCATTGTGAATTTCCACATCAAATTGGAGTTATTTTTTGGCAGGATACAACATTAGACGGGTGCAAGGAGAATCATTGACTGCTCAACTTCAGGCTTGGAAGTTTAAAAGAGGGAGAAACAGAGGAAGCAAAATATGGCCTTTATTAGCTTTTGCAATCTGCTGGGAAATTTGGGATGAACGTAATAGAAGAGTTATGACTCACAAAAGACCAACGTCAGTAGCAGAAGTCATTATAGAAGTTAAACTACTAATCTATACTATTTTTCAAGAAGTTAGTTACTCATTGGAAGGTTGTTATAGATAGATAATAATTTTGTATACGTAACACCCTGAAAAATGGGACATGGGCTTTTGACGAGCCTAGTCCCTTTGTATTTGTTTCTTTTATACAATTAACCTTCAAAGTCAAAAATAAATAAAAAGAAGGCCTGACTGATGAGTGTCCTAATCTTTGAAAATAATCCTTTTTTTTAAGGATTCAATAACATGGTTAGAAGGACATTATCATGATGTGGTGACGCCATATTTTCTACAAAACCCCAATGACAATGAATTTAAAGTTAATCTTTTGATGACACGTTCCTCTTATAAAGCTCTACAATCCTGTCAAAAATGAGAGTATTTCGATACATGACCTTCACATTTAATTTCAATAGTTAATCGTCAACGGTTGATATTCAAAATGACAGATGATAGTCTTAAACATCTCAAAATGCGCTCACTTTTAGTTGGAGTGTAGAGCTATATAAGACGAACATGCCACCAAACATTAGCTTTAAATTCATTGTCTTTTAGGTTTTGCAGAAAAAATAACGTCACCATGTCATGCTAATGTCATCCTAACCATGTCATCGAATCCTACATTTTTTTTGTAAATCATCTATTTACTTATTTGTTTATTTTTCTTTGACACTCCTTATTCGGTTGCCTCCATTTCAAACCTAATTCTGCAATCATTGTTATTATGTTGACTACTTACGATTCTTTTTTTCCCCTCGTATTTTCTCTAAACATTTTTATGGGACTTTTGATGGTGTTTTTCATTCTTCATTTTGAGGAACCCCATCAATAATCGACATGGATAATCAACATGAAATGCCATGTTGATTGTAGTTTGTGTTCTTCAAAATGAAGAACTTCATTAACAATTGGCACTATTCTTTGATGAACATCATACTAACTATAAATGATGTCCGCTATTATACACCTTGCTAATAATGGTGTTCGAAACGCGCATCGTGCGGACTGTGATGCCCACACGGGTCTTCAAAATGTTTGTGGAATAACGCCAGAGAATCAATAAGGTTGAAGATTATTGACCGTGCCAACTACGAAACTTGAAATATCTGTAATATTGTTCAATTACCACAATCGACATGGTTTTACCCGACCATGTCGATTGTAATGCCGAAATTCTGGGTAATCTTTTGTTTAAAAATCAACAAAGTTCTGAATATTTCTCTTTATTTCCATGCGAATCTGGTCCATTAATTTGGGGGATACTGACAATCGATACAGTCAAAATTCAACATACTGAATGTGGAAAGTCGACATGATAATTTACTCTACCATACGAATTCTATTATGCAAAATATTTAGGTATATAAGTTCTATACTTTTACCTGCTTTTAATGATTCCACACAAATATGAGATCGAGCCCATCCTTGTGTATTTGTAACATTAGAAAATTTTATTTGCCTCGTTTGATCTTAAAGGAAATAACAAAAATAAAAATGACAATATTAAAATTACAAAACGGGTAGCTGGCTCAGCTGGTCATCCCCGTATCTCAAAGGTTTGATGCGCTCCTGGAAGTCCCAGGTTCGAATCTCCGATGGCGTACTATTGCAGAGTTAGGCTCGTCTGCGTACAATAAAACATATGGATCAATACTTGAATTTAGTTAAAGTTTCGTTCATGATGATTCTATTTTGTTTTATTAAGTAGTTCCTAATTTTTTTTTATAGCTTGGTTTAATGGTCCCTAGACTACTCCTAATTCTCATTCATTTAGGAATTTTAGCAATTACAAGGGTTCGAACCCTGACTTCCGCAGTGGGAGGGAGCATGAAAACCATCAGATCACTTGATTAATACTGACACCATCCTACTGAAGAGCCTAGTTAGCAATTCGATGATTTTTTTCGAATAAATAACCGCGATCTAATTTATTCGCAAACATTCGTCGAATTGTTTCACCCCGATTTGAAAACGGCCGCTTAATCCATTTAATCCATCACCATATTTCGTACGGTCTCAAAATAAAAAAGCATGCGATGATGGGGTTGATACAGCGACATACAACTCTCTAACTTAGCCATGGCCACCAAACACTGAGCCACATACCTTTTGGTGATGTTAATGCATATAATTTATATATACTACATGTAACAAATCATGTTTTCACCCACCCAAATACATATATTTAATTCAATATATGCCGAATTTTAGGTGGCGCATTTTTATATGTGAAACGCTTTATACGCGAATCAACAGTGTTACTGCATTTTCCCTGTATCACGAATTTTTGACGGCATACTTCACCGAATTCGCATTTTAGTTAGCCGGCTAATGCGCACATTTCTTCTGATTCGAATTTTTGTCGCATGTCGAATTGCTAACTAGGCCGAACAGGGTAGTTGAAGTGCAAACACAAATCGACAACGTCTCACTCAGAAAACTAATGTCTTAGGCTGGTTCTAATGGGATCCAGGATTCAAGATTAAACACTGTGGAAGTGTCGTTTATCCATGAATAGTTGCCTTGATTCCTAGAGAATACTGCGTGTGGCTTGGATCCAAGATGGAAGTAACTCGGGAACGCGATTTGAAACTGCGTGTGGAAAAAGCACCAAACACGTTTCGTAACCGCGTATAAAAGAATATTCTTTGGAAATATTCTTCCGCACGCGGCTGATCCAAATTAACCCCAAATACCATAAACCCTAAGTTCACATTTCAATTTTTTAAAATCAAATCAAATAATTTCATACTGCTAAATCAAACTAATCAACATGATTCATTCAATAGCTTCGAAATCACTCCATTATAACTAAAAACACAAACAAAAAATCAACTAAATCAATTAAAAATAAAACTACATACCTAGTTTGGATTTGTTGATAAAATCGCATAAAAACACCACTAATAATTTCCCCACAGCTCCTAAAACAAACCCTTGTAAGATTGCCGCTACTTAAACACAAAAACGGCTACAATCAATCCATGGGAACTGATTTTCTTTGGGAGAAGGTTGAAGATCAGGAGAAAAAGTAAGAAAAGAGAAGAAGGGTTGCGGCTTCTGTTCGATTTAGGGTTCTCTAGGACACGGAGTTTCAAACAACGCGTGGACCGGTCAACACGCAGTTAGGAACAACGCATTTGTGTTTTCCCATGACACGCAGTTACAAACAGCGTGCCGCGCAGCTTCAAACATCGTACCACATGGAATCTTGGATCCCCACTGCGCCCGATCGATTTTTTTGGTGACGTGGATCCAAAGAAAACCTTGAATCTTGGATTATGGTTAGACCTAGCCTTAGAGCTTCTCCAATGGTTGTTGTATGTATTTCCTATGTGGCAATACAAATAAGACATCTCTACTCCAAATTTTCCTTAAGTTCAGGTGGAAAAAGCTATTCATCTCCAATGGTGTTGTTTGTGATCATTTTCTTATTAAATGTAAATTTTATGTTTGGTAATTTTAAGATTTTATTAGATCTAGAAGTGATTTTTATTGTATTAGAATTAATTTTAGTAAATAAAATATATTTTTAACCAAAAACAGCTAACTAGGATGATAGACAATGTCAAGGAGAATGTGGGAAACTAGACATTCCACTTGACATTTTCAACCTAAAGTCATGCATACATTGATTTCTGACATCCGGGTTGGAGAATGATTTTATAGAAAATCTATGTGTTTCCTAGGTGTATTTTGACTTTTATCTCCACACACATGCCATTGGAGAATCAGAATTACTCAAATAAAATAAAAATTATTAATTTTAGATTTTCAAAATACGAGTCTCAAAGGGTACCCTATAAGTAATGTAATAAAAGTTCAGTTTAAAAACCAAAGAAGCAAATATCCCCAAATTATCTTTCACATAAATGAAACTTATTTGAATTATTAAAATTTTACTATATTTTAAAACATGAGTCTAAAAGGGTATACAAACAACGCATTATTTTAGTACTATAAATTATCTCAGAATCTGGACACTTGTTTTCTAAAAGAAGTTCAGTTGGAGCCATGGAAGGTGTCAAATATTCCTTTTCAAGTTTCAACCCTTCTTTAATTAATATACTAATTAATTAGTACTTAATTAACAATTATTATCTCAACCCTTCGTGATAATCCCTTGGGTTCCTTTTTCTTCTTCAGTCTCTGCAGTATCTGCCCAGGTCTTCCTTCTCCTTTTTTAGAGAGAGAGAGAGAGAGAGAGTGGAGAAGAAAAAGAAAGAAAGTTTGGTGACTGTGGTGGGCTCCATTCTGTTCACTTCCATACTCACACTCTCATGGTACTTACTTACTCACCTTTGCTTCAATCTCAATCCAAAACCCTAAAATTACTTTCTCCTTTTCTGTAACAAGATTTTTGTTTTCATTTTGCCATTTTCATCTTTGGATCTTTGAAACTCATACTGGGTTTGTTTTGTTTGGGTTCAGAAAAGTTAGATTCAAGGGTTTTGGAGTGCATTTTTGTGGTAAGTTTCAGATCTGTAATCTCATTGGTTATTTTTCTGCATTGTTTGATCATGGGTTTTTGGTTATTTTCCTGATCTAGGTTTTTGTTTGTGTTCATCATGAGCTTACGTTTGTGTGGTTTGGTAGAAGAGTTGTTAGTAAAGTTGGTACCAGAGTGTATGTTAGGAAGAAACTCAGTGGTTTTTCTGTTTAGGGGGTTAGTTTTGGGAAGTGAATGTGAGTGTGAATGCCATGTGGTACTGAAATCTTTTTGGCTGTTTGGATGGGTTTGAACGATTTTGTATTAGTATTGTTTCCATTTAGATTCTTGGTATGTCAGTTGGTGTTGTGAAATGTAATTATGTTTTTGATAGTGTGAGTTTGGGGTTTTACACAAGATCTTCTTATTTACAAGTAGTTCTTATAAGTTTAGTTCTTTTGCTGTGGAAGTACGATATTCTTTGCTCGTGTGTTGGAAATTCAATTTTAGTTTCTTTATAATTTAAGTGTGTTTGTACGTGCAGCAATTCATTGCCTAGTCTTGTGGTTTTTGGTTGGGACTATTCCGCAATGGGAAAATCTCCAGGAAAGTGGCTTAAGACTATCCTGTTAGGGAAGAAATCATCGCGGTCGAGTGTGTCAAAAGGAAGAGATGGTTCGGTATGTTGTCTGGACAAACACATTGCCGTGATTTCTTCTGCATTGGTTCTTTTCAAGTGAGACTGTTTGCGACTTTCATTGAGGAAAAAAAGTATTTTAGGCTTTAATTGGTTTCCGACTTCCCTTTATTGGTTTTCACTTTTCAGTATATTGTAGTTTTTAACTGTAGACGTCTAATTGATGTTCTTTTGTCATATGATGAAGAAAGCTGGAAATGTGAAAGAAACACGGATTACTGCTAAGGCGCCATCTGATGATTTGGTTGTGTCACCACCCATTATTTCACAACCTGCATCTGGTACAACCCATAAACAAGGAGGGAACTCAGATACAGATACAGGGACGATGCCCAATCTACATAGCAATGAGGTTGTCTCGTTGCCTCAAGACCAAGAACAACTCCCATCTGATCTAGATAGAACCAAGCAATATAAATCGGCTACTATGGTGCAAGCTGCTTTTAGGGGTTACCTGGTAAAGTTCCTTTGTTTAGACTTGACTCCAATGGGTTTGTTTTATATTCAAAGTGATGAGTTTAATTCGTGTGTTAATATAAGCATAATTTTCTGAAGGCTCGTAGGGCATTTCGCGCTCTCAGAGGCATTATAAGGCTGCAGGCACTTGTACGTGGTCATCTGGTGAGAAGGCAAGCTCGTGCTACTTTACGTTGTATGCAGAGAATAGTGAAACTACAGGCATTGGTTCGAGGTCAAAGAGTCACACTTTCTGATGGTCATATTGAAGTTTCCAAGAAGTCCAGTCCCAGAAAACCGCTGGTAATTTCCTGAAGCTTTAGTATTAGTTTAGCTGATTCATAGCTGTTGTGGTCTATTGAGTTAATTGAATAGAAAGATTTCATGTCTTTTCTTTACCCATGACTCGAAGTTCTTGTACGGAAGTACCAAGCTGTCAGTTGCTTGGTGTCAAAGGTCTATTTCCAAACATTAAGGCTGAGTGAGGCACATTTACTAATGCCTAGGTCATTAAGGCTGGTGTGTCTGATACTCGCCGAACTAGTCGTCCCAACTGGTTCATTCATTTGTGTCCTTGTTGTTTGGTTAGCGTTGTCACTGTGTCTTTGCTCTTTGTTTCTGAGAGTTGTCTAATGTTGTCAATTCTAACATTTTTTTGCGTTAGGGTTCTAATTTTGTGCGTTCTTTGTTTTCTTATATTTAATCAGTTCCCTTTTTGTTTCCTGAGTTCCAAGTATTTATAATTGGTAGTTGAACTGGTTGTTCAGTTGCCTGTCTCAGTGTGTCATGGAAAATTTAATTTGAACTGTTGTCCAGGGTGTGAAGCGTTCTGATTCTACCGGATTAAGTGCTCCCGCGCGAAAAGAGAAGCCACGAGTAAATGCCTTTGTTACTAAGGTATAACGAGTTTCATTTATCTTGTTTTGATATGGTTGCCTGTCTGTTCATCGGGAGTATCTGTTTGGGACTTCAAAGTAAGAATGTGTGCCCTTAAGCGAAATAACCCGAGGAAAACCCATCTTAATGGTTTTATTTTGAGTCGAAACATCACGTTCCTAACAACTGAAGGAAGGCATCTCTTTCTGTATTGCATGTCAAAATTAAACACACCACCAAGGTAATGCTAGACATGCCTAGGCTGAGAGCTGGTTTTCTGTGGATCTGATCCAGTGGATGGAAAACAAGGATTATGATTGTTATAGTCCTGGATATCTGATTATCTGGCATTACTGTAGTGCTGTGTAAAATCATAAATGAAATTGTTTACATGTTCTATACTGTTTCTTGCACAGGCATGACACACAACATTAGATAACACTATAACAGTAACAATGAAAGCAACGATTAGCTAGCTAGGAACATTTTGCTGACCAGAGAGGGACAGTTTCCATGTAGTTGATTATCAACCTAAATTGATATTTTTTTTTACTTCTGTGCTAAATTCAGAAATATATTAATAGCAAAGATAGATTGTGTAAACAGTGACAACATGAGCGAATCTATAATAACTTTAAACATGCCCCTTTATGCAATTTAGGAAGTCAGGTTTACCAATGATACCAGGTTGGAGAGTACTGCACATTTTGCCATCACATCGGCAGAAAGTTTAATGTGTGTTAGGCGGGAGAAGTACAAGAAATCTTAATTTACTGCACGTACCTGCCCAGCTATTGATAATTTTTATCAGCACTCAGCAGTTCCGTTTCTGTTATGTATACATATATTTCTATATTTATAGGATCTACTAACGCGAATTGATTTCATTGTTTTTTCAGTATCTTGGTTCTTCATCAAAGGCGATGCATCTGCGGCTCCAATTTGGTCCCGATGAACCAAATTCAGCCTGGGCCTGGCTTGAACGCTGGACATTATCGCGTTTCTGGAAACCGTTTCTGCAACCTAAGAAAGTTGTTGATACGAAATCTCAGACGAGGCAAGGAGCCAACCACAATGCGGTAACTGAGCCAAGTCGGTCAAGGCGTGTTATTCGTAAGGCTCCTATGGCCAGTGCTGACACCAGCTCTGCACTATCCACCTCAGAGTCCGAAAAACCGAAACGCAACCTGAGGAAAGCTGCTGCTCACCATGTAGATCCAGTTCAAGAACATCCACAAAGCGAGCTTGAGAAAGTTAAACGCAATTTGAGAAAGGTTTCTAACGCAAGCGCAGAACCTGCTAGTCAGCCAGAAACTGAAACTGAGGAGCCAAAACGCAGTCTGCGGAAGCCATCAAATTCCCCATCTGCCGACATCCCAAACCATTCCATGAGCGAGTCCATTGCAGAAGTAAAGCAGGTTTCAACAGTTCCAGTGACTGAACAATTTAATATTCCAGTTGAGGCAGAGAAGCCTAACAACAGTACGGGAGAATTATCGAGTTTTTCAGCCTGTGAAATTTCGGAGAAGGCCATTGATGAATGTGCTGTACAAGTCCAACATACAGCAGCTGTGGTGGCTGGACAGGCTGATGTTGAACCTACTCAGGAATTGTTGGCAGCAGAGGTACAGGTTGATGTGTTGCTTGAAGATCATTCACAAATTGAATTTCCACCTTTGGAAAACAGTACAAAAGACGAAAATATTCCTGAGACCAACACAGAGCTAGTTTCTAAGGATGATCAAACCAGTAATGAGAACCATAAAATCACCAAGAGAAGAACTTCTTTCCCAGCAAAGCAAGAGAATTTGGAGATTGGTTTGAGAAATAGTCCAAGTATTCCAAGCTATATGGCGGCAACTGAATCTGCAAAGGCAAAGCTTCGTGGACAAGGCTCTCCGAGGATTAATAACGATGTGGTTGAAAAGAACGGTTTTACAAGGAGACATTCTCTGCCCTCTTTGACCAATGCAAAAATGAGTTCATCATCGCCACGAACTCAAAGGGTGGTCCAATCAAACGGCAAAGGAGCATCCAAAACTGACAGATCTTTGCTAACTTCCAGAGATGGAAACGGTAAGCAAGCATTACAAAAGCCTTCTTTCTTATTTTGCTTCCACTCAGTCACTTTTTTTGATGGATTGGTTATAGTTCCGCAAATCCTTGTGGAACACAGGTCATTAACTTCTCTCTCCTTTTATCCTTTTCCAGAGAAGGTTGCCCAAGCTGAATGGAGAAGGTGAGTTTCCAATAGATGGTTTTGGAAGATGCTATGGGAAGGAGGTTATTGATATAGTAGAGATGAAAATTCTTGTCTGCAGTTTTTACTATGATCTTTTTGGAGTAAAGTTCTAATTGTAAAACCTTAAAAGAACTGGGTTTGGAATGATAGCAGGTGTTTCGTGTGTGTGTGTGTGTGTGTAGTGAGCAAAGACCTTTGCTAGTATTGGGGTTTGTTTTAGTGCATGTAAAGAGTTGATAATTTATAGGCATTAGTTTATGGCTTGGTTTATGTTCTGGACAAATTATTCCCATCTTTTGGTTGTCATACTTTTATTTTGGCTCTTATAATAGAATCTCCAATCTGGGGGTCTGGTTCAAATGAACATGGAAGTTGAAGCTTTTGATTCCTCGGTCTCGTCTTACTGTTTTGGTTGAATACAAAAGTTGATAAAAGAAATGTTGTCCAAGTTTCCAAGAATGTCATAAATCTTTTGGACTAGTGAATGAAATGTTGTCTAAGTTTGAAGGCTTCAATTCACTAGACCCTTAAAAAATGATAAGCTTTAAAATTGAACTCTTGCAGAATGGTAAAACTGAGCAAAAATTCTGAAGCATTATCAATTTCCATGAGTGAAAAAAGAAGAAGAAACTAATGGATTTGCATGATTCTAATCTTATCTCAAATTTGAAGCTTCAGTATCAGTAAGATCGTATATGATCCCTACTTCTGGTTTACCTAACTGGGGATTGCCTGAAGATTTTGCAGTTGAAGCAACTATTTTAGCATTTGGAGGTACTGGATATTCTTTCGAATGACCTGAAATGGTGAGAAACCCATTATCATCTTGCTCCCAGAGTACTTCAACCAAAAGCCCCCTTGGATTTTCTTCAGATTCTGTCTTTGGAACACCTACGTAATTTGCACCATTGGGTATCTGCAAAAGCCACCAACTAATCAAGTTTCTGTAGTAGAATGTAGATACAAAGTATAAGCAAATTCTTGCGTGCTTGTTTGCATATGTGATGGAAGTTGTATGAACTCACCCTTAGTGTTTGCCCAGATGTTAATGTTATATTAACCAAGTTTCCTTCAGTTAAAGCATTTTCTAGCTCCGCTTTTTTGGCAATGTTCAAGAAGACCTCTTCTAGTGTTGTCAAACCAAGTTGGATATCCGCTATTCCAAACTCATACTTTCTGTCTTCAAGCTCATCAAAAAATTCCTGTAATAACATTACAATATCAAGTTGAGCACAGAAGGCACAGTTTGTAAAACCAAAAAGGAGAATTGGATGTTTACCGATAAAAATGGCTCTTGCTCATGAGGAATAACATAAGTCACAAATGACTTATTCTCCTTTTTAGGTACCACATCCAAATGCTGCAAGTTAAGATGTCAGTAAGTCGGAGAATGGATTTTAAGAAATTGCTTCAGTAACTAACATCACTGAAAATGTGACATACATGCTTGAAGAACTGCTTCACAGCCTCATGATGAGGTTCAGTTATTGCATCTCCTTGTCTTGACGTGCTCTCTGCGAAGCTAACTGAAGCAATTAAACCAGTCCCGAACCGTGATTTCAACCTTATTGACGTACCAATGCAACAGAGCTTCCCCTTTGCAACAATTGCTATGCGGTCTCCTAATATGTCAGCTTCCTCCATAGAGTGAGTCGTCAGAATAATTGAACGGCCTTTCTTCTCGTCCTCTATTACGTCCCATACATGTCTACGAGTAACTGGATCCATTCCTGTGGTCTATACATCAAACGAGTACTCTCAGATATAAATGAAATACACATAAATATGAAATCATCAACCCATTGGGACATCCATGGTGCATATCCCCATCTGGCTATTGAACCATCTAAAATTGGAATGTACAAAAAATCTCAGTCAGTTGCTGTTTCAATTTCACTATTGCTAAATGACAGTTCCAACCAAAAAGTATTATTTTTCACGGCTGTTCTTGTTACTATTTGTTCGATTATGGTACCAAAAAGTACCTAGGATCAGAAAGCAGCAACAAAGAAAAGGGAAGGTTCTTGTTTCATACTGAAACTGGTAGTCTGTTGTTCTGCACAAACACTAAATGAGTATCCCTTAAACCCATGTATTTAAAACAAGTGCAATTATGATTACCGGCTCATCCAAAATGACCAATTTTGGGTCTCCAATAAGAGAACAAGCAACACTGAGGCGACGCTTCATCCCTCCACTGCAGCTTGCGGCCCTTACTCTTGCTGCATCAGCAAGCTTTACCTTTGCTAGTAATTCCTTGACAATCTGCTTTGCCAGTAACAGTTTTATAAAGTTAACTCAAAAAAAGAAGGAAAAATGGCAAACTCGAATTGCAGATTTTCAGAATCGCAAAGGATGTACCGAATTGAGTGAAGAAGAGGGTAGACCCTTGATACTTCCAAAGAGCTGGAGGTGTTCTTGACAGGATAGCTCCGCCCAAAGAATATCAAACTATATAAACAAGCACACAGTTTCAAAAGATTGTTATTCTTTGGTTTTCAGACTACGAATTATCATGTTCTTGAGCTGAAAAGTAAAATGCAAACCTGAGGACAAACTCCTATGAGTCTTCGGATATTTGTCATACCAACCGAGCTTCGAACTGAATTCCCATATATCAAAGCTGTGGATAGATGGTGAAATAAGGTGATTATTAGACATCACTTGCATATAGAAAACCATGTAACTAATATCCTGATAAAGAGGTTATTACCATCTCCGCCTGTCACGGGTATGTTGCCAATCAAACAGTTTATCAAAGTAGTTTTTCCAGCTCCATTAGGTCCAAGAAGACAAAATAATTGATCCTTTTCAAAGTTCATCCACACACCCTGAAAATTATACAACATAGTTGAAGCAACTATTCAACATTCAACTCAGTTTGCACACAACATGGTCGGACGCCCAATCATGACAGTTGTTAGACAACTAGAACAACTCTTAAAAGGTTGTTTTGTTACCTTGACAGCATGGTAAGTTGAAGTTCTGGTTAATGTACAGCAACAACCACCACAGCGCTTGAGTTTGATTGTTCCAGGATATGCCTTTGCAAGACCACGTAGTTGAACCGCAATATTTGAATCGTTGTTCATGTTGTAATTTTCCCTCATTTGGTCTTTCACCATACGTTTCTCTTCGAGGATATCTTCATCATCTGGATTCTTTTCATCTAATAGTGGAACTTCACTTGTACAAATACAACCTGGGAAATGAAATGTAAAGATTGAGTCCTTTGTTCACGATAAATAGCAAGATAACTTGGACGATCACGGGGACGGAAAAGGTCAGCTTATTACCTTCAGCAGAGTTACCTTCACTGCTTCCAGTCCAGTAGCGCGGATTCAAGAAAAAAAAGACTGATTTTCGTACACCAGATGAGTTTGGGATAACATTGTCCAAGTACAGAGCCAAAAGAAACCAGAAAACGAAGTTCCCCACAAGCCATTTAAATGTATCATCCTATCAAAATCATACATAATCAAGTAAATGCCAATTTTATTTGGAAACAAAAAACCAGGAGATCAAAAGATGCAACTATCGGATGAACAAGTCCTTTAGTAGAGCCTTAAGTGAGAGTATACCATAGTTGAACACGGCCCGTCAGGTGGAAATATTATACCAGTACATTTATTTCTGTTATTCCAGCTAATTCCTTTATCATCATGAGTTCTTGTCGCCGCCTGAAGTACTTGAATGACTCCACTGAAAATATTAGGAGGAAAGAAGTTCCACAGAATTCTGTATCTTGTTGGGAACATTTTCACGAGATCCACAGGAACAAGAGTCTGCATCAACATTAACACCATTGTTATTTTAACAACAACAACATACTACTGTACATGTACGAGCTTGAGACAGATCTTACCCCGGTTACATAACTGATGATAAAAATAAAGAAACCAATAGTATTTGCTGCTGATGACTTGCTAAGGAGAGTTGAAAGCGCAAAGGCGAAACCAATCTAGCATCATAAGTAAGAACCCAAGGATTTCAAAGTGATACTGATGATGATTTAGTATTAAAGAATGCCCAAGGTACTTACCATACTGAATTGAAACAGGAAGAAACAAAAGAACAAAACCACAATACTATTGTGCACGAAAAAGTCAAACCGAGATATCACCCCTAAGGCAACAGTAAGAAGCGATGAAATGAATATGATAACAGTTCCCCATACGAGCCATGATAACCAATATGCGGATTCATAAAGACCCATTATAGACATCACCTGTACATAATGAAAATGGGATACCAATGCTTGTCATCAAGTGTTTTTAATTCTTTCTTAAACCCGAAATATGTAAAAGAAAAGCAAAAAAACAAGAACAAGCGCATTACCTGACGCAGCTTAAGTTCTTTCTCCCCAACCAAAGAACTCATTTGCGATATGAAAGGAAACATTGTTATCGCAAGAAGGAAAACCAATCCTGCGAGGTCAAATGCAGATTCATATTCGGTTGCAGGATATGCAAATTCCTTCAATCCAACACTCCACTTTAAATTTGGGTCTGGCACATAAACTGGAAATTATCAGAATAGGAGTACCAGCAGTACTACCAAAGGAAGGACTGAGACAAGAGAAAGAAAAATGAATGAGACGATGAGCATGAATGTGTTACCTTGATTAAGAAACCTCGCAATTTCACGCTCGGCAGCAATTTGAAATGGTAATTGAAACTTAAAAAGAGGGTCTTCACTTACTCCTCGTATCGTCGTACTTGAGTAGTTTGTTTGTATCCCATAGCTTATTACAGTAGCACTTTTATCAATGAAGTGTAAGGCCCCAACACAATGCATTGGCTCTCTATAAAGCCAATCATCTACATCAGCACTTGTATTAAATGATTTGACCTGCCAATTCCAACACACCCAAAAGTGTTAGAACTTGATTAATACCCAGATAAGACTGAAAGCGTCTTGCAATTAGAACCAAGAACATAAATTATGAACAAAATAAATATATTTGCACATCGACTATGGACTTTATGAACAACCAATGCTATTGAAATGCACAAATCTAGATTCTGGGGCTATTCTAACACCTGATTATAACAATTGGATGAGATATTTACCTTTTCTGAAGGGATGGGCCTGCCAGGATTGTTCAACATTATCTTCTCCACAATTGATTGAATCCTCGGACTTTGATTCCCACTCCACGCGAAATCATAACAAGGAAGCTGGATGAAGTTCTTTGTTTCACACGGAGGAATTGGTGGAATAATGAAAGCTTCAGGATCATGGACATCTATAGTTCCGGCCGACCCAAAACCAGAATTCATAAGTTTATCAACACAAACCAATAAGAGTATGAAGACAACCGGCGAGAATAATTGCCCAAAAAATGATTTCTTATTTCTCCATGACAATAGTATGTTTTTCTTGAACAATGCTATGAATTGTTGTACCAGTAGAGGTATTCCTTCCAATACCTCTACCATCTTTCTCTCCTTCTACCTCTTGCAATTCTTCTTCTTCTCTTGGATGGTGTAGAAGAAATGATTCTATTGGTTTAGGAAGATTTTAATGATCAAAGTTGATCCAGCCATTTACTCCAAGATGCTTTCTCATTAAATTCTGTTCTTAACAAAAGAAGAAAAAGAAAAGGAAACAAAAATTACCAAAAAAACTAACTGACAACATCAACCCCTTAAGAGAAATAGCGCGTAGTTTTAAATGCAGTTTTCTTTTCTTAAGTGTACCCCACTGGAATTTTTACGAAATCCCATTAAAATCTGTGCACTTTTATTGGGAGCCGTTGGATTACGGGAGGTGGTTATACTTTACTTTTTACTCTTTGTATTTCTAGGTGAATCATATGACTGGAGCATGGACATTTCTTCTTGATTGTGATGTGTTGTTTAAGAATATAAAGAGTCCTTCTTGCTTTCATACAGTTGAAAACAGCTGTTAAATGTACCTAAATATATCTACTACCTCAAACTGGTTAAAATTTTAATGGGTTACAGTACATTTGTAAATGTTGTATAAAGATAGAAAGCATTTCATATTAAGAAACTACATATAATTACATTGATAATAATACAAATATTCACGACGCAGTAGGAGTAAAGAAAAATTTATAACACAGTGATCAAATATATAACTGGAAGAAGAAAATGAAGTATCAAACACGTATGACACTATAAGCTAGTGGTGGTATAATACTGCAATTGCTATAAATGTCGGAAAGTTTGCCGGTGATTTGAGCCCTCGATTTCAGTAGGGTCAAAGATGATACCATGAACAAGTTGCGTCCTGCCTAAGAAACTCCTTTGCCTAGTCAAGACTGGTGTGGTAGCTGCAGCGACTGGTTGAGCATTTCTGGGTACAGTAGATTCAGGCGAATGACCTGAAATGCATAATGCACCGGTTTCGTCTTGCTCCCAGTATACTTCAACCATAAGACCTCTTGGATTTTCTGTAGATTCTGTTCCAGGAATACGCTCCTCTTGGTATCTAAATAAAAAGTCAGACATTCAATCAGAAAGCCAACAGATTTCAGTTACCGTTGAAGCCACAGATATAATAGACCGTAGGGTGTTTTGGGGATAATTCTATAATCGTTCACAATTTTTAACGTTTGAAAATCTAAAGTTGGTGTGAACTTAGAAACCAACCAAAATTTTAGAATTTGATCCTAATTTCGCAGAATTTCTTGATGATAAAGTAAACAGAATTTACCTCTAGTAGTAACCCAGATGTTAAAGTCAGAGTCACTAAAGTCCCCTCTGCCACTGCACTTTCTAGCTTTGCTCGTTTTGCTATATTTAAAAACACCTCTTCAAGGGTTGTAAGTCCGAGTTCGATGTCTGATATGCCAAACTCTCTCTCTATCTTGAAGCTCCTCAAAAAAATTCTGCAGGAAGAGTAGGAGTATGTTTTAGAAATAAGAAACAGAACAATGATAAACTGTAGTACGCACTAATTATTACGTTCCATATTTACACATTACAAACACAAAAATATGTTCACTTCAAGGTATTCGGAGACAATTATGAAATGGCAAAAAAAATAAAGAATGAGTACATTCCAGTAATCTGCTACAATACATACTGTTAGTTGTCCTTTTTCATGAGGAATAACAAATGTTAAGAAAGATCTGTTCTCCTCTTTGGGTACTACATCCAAATGCTGCAAGGTAGATCACTGAAGTTAGTCAACAATGTCCTGGAGTGCTCTCAAGGAAGCTCACGTTAGCAATAAAACCAGTCCCAACCGTGATTTCAACCTGATTGATGTTCCACTGCATCGGAGCTTCCCCTTAACCATAATTGCTATGTGATCCCCTAAAATGTCAGCTTTTTCCATTGAGTGAGTTGTAAGAACAATTGCACGCCCTTTCTTAGTATTCTCTATGATGTCCCACACATGCCTCCGGGTGATTGGGTCCATTCCAGTAGTCTGCAAGGAAATGTCAATGGGCATTGAATAAACTTGATGTTTCACAAAAGAAAGAGTTTAATTTTGTTTTAACCTGGGACAAGAGGATCCCGCCATGTGATTAAGGAACTGTTTAGGACCCTCATCAACATGGTGGAAAACTTGCCCCATGTTATACTTAGGTTGGCACAATAAAATCTCTGAAATTTGTTAAAATGTAATTCAAAAAAAATTGCATACCAGCTCATCCAAGATAACCAGTTTTGGATCTCCAATAAGAGCTATTGCAACACTGAGTCGACGTTTTCATCCCTCCACTACAGCTTCCCGCCCTAACTTTTGCTGCATTAGCAAGCTTCACCTCGGCTAGGGATTTATCAACAACCTGTTGTTGCCACTATATCATTTTCCATATACGAGACTCTACTAGGAATATCGATATTTAAATAGTGATGCCACCTTTGAGTAATTCCAGCTATACATAACTAAAACGGCACATAGCCAGATATAAGAGGTAGAGAAATATCTTTTTTGAGCTATAACGTACCGATTTGATTGTAGCAGGGGGGAGGCCTTTAATACTAGCAACGAGATGAAGGCGTTCTTGTCCGGATAATTCCTCCCAAAGGATATCAAACTAATGAAAAACAACAAAGAGGTCAGTTCAAGTTTCATTTATTTGAGCATATGCTACATTTTTAAATTTCCTTTTGCAAAGCAAACAATTGGATATGGAAAATCATACCTATGGACAAACTCCTATCAACGTTCGAATATCTGACATTTTAACAGAGCTTCGTACAGAATAACCATAAATCAACGCTGTTCAAGAAAAATAGAGAATTCATTTAAGTGACCAAGCCCATCAAAGTGTATAACATAAAAATTAAAAGTACTCATGAAACTTATGATCTTAGTAACTATTACCATCTCCTCCTGTGACGGGTGTATTTCCAGTCAAACAATTAATCGCTGTTGTTTTTCCAGCTCCATTGTGTCCTAGAAGACAAAATAGCTGATCCTTCGCAAAGATTACTCACAATCCCTAAAGATAGTAACACGGAAAATGAGAAGAACGATTGCAGTTTTTTATGGGTTGGATATTCTGACCCTTCATGAATAAGTAGGAAGTTAAAGGCAGGATTGAGATCATGCATCTTTGGTTCAGGCATCTCAGAACCATGGAGGAGGAACAACTAGCATGCCTGCTCTTCATGATTCGACACACTATGTATCAAGATAAAATTGAATTACCTTGACAGCATGGTAAGGAGATGTTCTCTTGCATTTACAGCAACCCATATTTAGTGTCCCAGGGTACGTCTTTGCAAGACCACGTATCTGAACTGCGATATTTGGATCATTACTTCCTTCAGCCATTTGCTGTTTTACGATGCTTTCCTCTTCGCGGACATCGTCATCATCTGGATTAGTATTATCCATGGTGGAATTGCACCCGTGCAACTACAAATGCCACCCTCTGGTAAAAGTGAAGAAAACAATTATCTCATACACCAAAAACTAAGAACTAGGACAACTTGGAGGAGAAAAATATTTGAAAGTTAAGTAAGTAAGTACCTGATACCTTGCCTCCACCTCGTCCAGTCCAGTACCCTGGGTCCAAGAAGTAAAAGCAGGATTTTCTGACGCCTGATGCATTTGGGATTATGTTGTTGAAGTACAGAGCCAAAAGAAACCAAAGAAAGAAGGTCGCCACGAACCATGTATATATGTCAGCCTGTTGAGACATGTTTAATTGGGTAAGTGTAATTAATGCAGAAATTTTCCTCTTTTCGTAAGTACATGTCTGAGGTAAAGTGTGGACATACAATTGTTATCACACAATCAGTCTCAGTCACTGGACACTGTGACCGACCGCTCCAGCCGATCCCACTATCTTCGGAAGTAGCTGTCACATCTCCAAGTGTTTTAAGAGCTTTAGCAAGAAGATTAGGAGAGAAGAGTGACCAAACAATCCGATAAATCATAGAGGTGGTATCAGTTTAAGGAAATCCAAATGTTGTAACAAGATGTTTAGAACAAGAAACTATTAGAATATTTTAGTTGAAAACAGTACTGGGAATTGTTGTATGAATTGAGAGAGTTGATCTTGCCTGGGTCCAAAGGCCGACAACTAATATGGAGAACCCAACCGTCGTTGCCGATGATGCCTTACTGATGAAAGTGGAAATCAGGAACACTAAGCCAACCTAACATCACTAGTCAGTAAATAAAATATATTAACTACAAAAGAACTCATAAACCTTTTAGCTTGCAGAATAATAAAGAAGTGATGAAGACTGCATATAACTTACCATATATATCTGGAAAAGGAAGAGAACAAAGAAAAGAACTCCAAAATTAATATTTAGGAAAAAGTCGAACTGAAACATCATCCCAAAGAGAACAATGAAAAGCGAGGAGACAAAAGTGGAAACAGTCTCCCATGTGAGCCATGACAACCAGTAGGCAGTTTCGTAAAGACCCATTGTAGGCATAGCTTGGAAGTTCAAACATAAATAATAATGAAATTGCATTGCAAAGGGATTCTCTATATCAGAAACTATGCAAGGACAATAAAAACAAGAGAATCATATCAATACCTAACTCAGCTTAAGTTCTTTCTCTGCGACCAAAGCACCAATTTCAAACACAAATGCAAACATGGGAATCACAAGGAAGAAGGTTGGTCCAACAATTCCAACCGCTGAGAAAGTTCTAACAGCAGGATGTGCAACTCCTTAAGCCCAACAGTCCAACTAAAATCTGGAATTGCACACACATCAAATTCACTACCACTGGCCATCTCAAATTCAACATTTCTCTGAGTACTCTAGAAAATTTTACTCAACCTCTAGCTGTCTCTAGACATTTATATCCTTTTTATTCACTACCAATTCCATGCAAGACATGCTAAACACTGTAATTACATATCACAGTTGAGCTGATTGACACAAACCAAGTTTATAACACAGGGAACAAAGAGATGGTGTTGAGCTATCTATCAAATGGTAAACCTCAAAAAATCAGAAAAAAAATTACAACCAATCTAAACAATTGATGTAAACCTGAAAACAAAAACAGAAACAGGGATTGAAGAATTTACCTTTCGTTTTTTTGCTCATCTGTGTCATCATGATGATATATTGAAGATTGAAACCTTAAGAAAATGAATCTTGGTTTACTTCTCTGTTTTCTTAGTGGGAAAACCCTAGTTTTATTTGTGAGAGGAGGTCTGGGAGTGAATTGGAATGAGATTTTTTACATTTTGGTCTAATATATATAATCCAAAATTATAGAGTATACTAATCACAAATTAATTTAAAATTAAAACATTCTTAAATTTATAATAATCAGACATTCATAAATTAATACTACTAATTAAGAGTACTGGTTGAAAATTAAGCAAACCAAAAGAGAGAGGAGTTTAAATACTACTATAAAACTACCAAATTAATAATAATGAAACATCCATAAATTATTACTAATTAAGAGTCCTGATAGTTAATAATTAAGGATACTGATTGAGAATTAAGCAAAAAGAGAGGAGTTTAAATCTAATCTAACTTCGATCGAACCAGTCGTTACCGTCTTTGAATCGAATAAATCCTTGATTGTCGGAGTCCATGTACCTTTGCTCCAAATATTCAGACATTGGAGTTAACTCGCCCTTTGATTTTTCTCTTATAAGGTAGCCTTCCTCGTTATAAACTTTCGAGCAATTATCAGCCACATAAGTTTCCTCCCTGACAGCATTGAAGAAACGAACAAATTTCCCCCGACCAGAGAAGTGATCAGCAATTAGTTTTCTTATCTTTTTAACCAGTTTCCAGGTAATCATTCCGAAGGATTTCATCTCTCTATCAGTAAAACAGTATTTCTTATCCTGTAGGCAACGTACGCATGCTTCACAGTCGGAAAAAACCCATAATCTAAAGTGGACTTCTGGAGACATACTTTCAAAGTAACAAAAACGGCTTCAACTTCGTGAAACATTGAGTTTTGAGCTTGAGGAGACTTGCCTTCAATGGTGAGAATCAGTTCGTTCTTGTGATCACTAATACCTGCACCGTACCCACCTCTTTCAGTTTCCTTCATATGCGATCCATCTACAACAACGTGATAGACATCTCGGGGTGTTGTTCTTCGTCTAACAGCTCGCCCAATATCTGTAAATAAACCATCATATTGTGGGGTGGAGCCACTCCTGTACAACCTAACTTAATTGGGTGCCATAACTTCTAATTGGGGGCCATGCATTACGTGACAAAAAAAGGTCATCCAATCCTAATTTGGATCACCCCTTAAAAAAATATTTTCTAAATGACAAAACTGTCCTTATATGATTAATATTAGGAATTAATTAGTTTGATTAGTGTGGTAAGTGTATTTAGATTAAAATCTGATTTTAGGAAAAAAAATTGTGGAAAATGTGTTTTATGTGTTATGTGTTGAGAAGAAGAGGAGGAATTTTGAGAGGAAGACCTAGGGTTTTTACAAATGAGTGATTCAAGTGGAGGGAATGAGATTGGTGAAGCTTCAAATAACAATAATGATTGTGTTGATGGTAAGATTGTCTCAACTAATGATATGGGTTGGATGTTTGATGAGGAGATGTTGATAGAGGAAGGCATGAACAATGGTTGGAATGAAGATCCCATTGCTCAAGATGAAGGAACCAACACTTAAAATGAGGAACCCCAAGGCCAAAACAATCAGGTAAACTTCCTATACTCTTCAAATTGTCTGAATGGTGCTCCAAGTGGTCGATTAATGGCCACCATTGAAACATCCAGTGTTAGGGTCGTTATAGTCGGGTGTAGGATAAACTAACAACTCTCTGTAGTCGTCAGCCTTTTTGAGATTATTTTGACGACTTTCACCTGCAACTTTTACATGTTATGAAAAATCGTTAGCGTTGTTTGATGAACATTGACGACTCTTTCAGCTAGGTCATGCAGAGTCGTCAGTCTTTTTTCGCCTCTATCCAGAAATATTATAAACACTGACGACTCTATCCAGAAATATTCTTTCCATCTCCTGGATGTTTTGGGAAAAATGGTCGTTAGATCTCTGTTTGAGGATATTAACGACTCTGTGTGTTGAAGTGGTAAATACAATTAGGGTCGTCAAAGTACTATAAAACGAAGATGACGACCCTTGGTATGAGGAAGGGAAATGTTGTCTGCATTGGAGTACTTCATGGTTCTAACGAGCATACTTGAAAACATAGTATTTTCAACAAACACAGGAGTTACCAAACATAAAAGTACTCGAAACAAAGACTCCAACCAAACACTTAAGTTGTTTCAACACACACTTAAGTTCAATTCATAAAGTAAAATTAACATAAGTTGAAGTCGACCATCTCGACCTCGACCACCACCTTCCTGCCTCTTGGTTCGGTGATAGAAAATGATACCTCACTCGGCCTTCTTCCGCGCAGTGGACCGGCAAGTAAGTATTTATCGTTGCGGGGAGGTTTCGAAGGAGGAGTTATCGTGATTTCAAACTTGTCTTTCGTTTTCTTGTCACTACATTCCAAACACGATTTTTTTTATAAGACATCTAACTTTATCTCTATCAGTTAAAGAGTCGTCAATGATATGCTCTAACAAACTAACGACTCTTCATTACAAAGTAACGACTGTAATTTATAAGGTAACGACTCTTTGCAAAAATTGGACAGTGAGGATGATTTTGGTCCTTAAAGGGTCGTTAAAGATTAAACTTGGGTCGTCAAACAAGTAACTGCCGACCCTATAAAAGAGATGACGACTCTAGGGATTATAGATTACTGACGACTCTAGTCTAGGGATTATATACTACTGACGACTCTATCGTTTTCTCCAACAGAAGGCAGTTCAAGTTCAACGCAGAGTCCTTACGCACTAATTTGGGGTCGTCAAACTACAGTCGTCATCTTCAACCTAATATGGCGACGACTCTATTCTAGGGCACAAAAGGTTGAAGTAGCAGAACAAGGGTCGTCATATTTACACTAACAGGTTAACGATTTTTCATAAAAAAACATGCAATGTAAGAGTCGTTAGGGAATTATTTCTTCGATACTAACGACTCTCACTCTGTAACTTCTATTTTTCAGTTACAATCTCGATTACACAATCAAAAAACAACCAAAACATCGAATAAGAGGTGGGTTTAAGTTCACGTACCCTCTAATTGGAGCCATTCCCTTTATCAAAGAATTTTCCTCGGTGGAGGTGGAGTCGTTAATGGTGGAGGTGGAGAAGAGAAAGGGAGAGAGGAAGATGAAGATGAAAAGAAAAACTGATTTTCTCTTTGATTTAATTAGGGTATATAGATTAGGGACCTTAATTAGGGTAGTTAATTATTGAAACTGATTTTCAATTAGTGAAGGGTAAAATAGTATATTCATATTGCGATATTTACACCCCTGAAAATTTTGGGGGGCAAACAAAATTCCATGGCCCCCAATTAGAAGTTATGGCCCCCAATTAAACCAGGCTGTACAAAACCAGCTTTGTGTTACCTAGGGCAGAACATGGTGTCGGTTAACCGTTGGAAACCGACCGAACCAGACCAATAAGCAAGAAACCGAACCAAACCATTTAGATTTGTATTGGTTTGGCAAAAAAAATTGAAAAACCGACATTATTGGTTTGGTTTTGGTTTGACCTGAAAACCGAACCAAAAACCATTGGGGAACCGATAAATATAGACCATTGATTAAAATCATATAGATTTAATCTACCACGTCTATAACACACTTTGTAAACCTAATTTCTAAATCTACGCTACACATTTTCTTTCTCTTCTTCTCCTCTTCGTAAACAGTCTCCAGAAGCAAAAACCCTCGCCATTTTCTACACCAGTCCACCACCATCTCCAGCCGTAATGAAACCACCACCCTAGTTCAATCTTCTCTTCGTATTTCTTCTTATTCTTCTTCTTCTTCTTCTTCTTCTTCTCAATCTTCGTTTTTCTTCTTCTTCTCAATCTTCTCAGTTCTCAGATGTACTGAAATTCTCAAACTTAGAAACATCTTCTCACTTGTCACATAACCAGATCGATTATCTAAGTCGACTGTTTTCATCATTTCAAGGTACTTCAACTCGATGATGATGATAATTTTGCTGATTTAAGCTTATAATTTATAATTTTAAAAACTAGGGTTTACTAAAATTGATTTTTCATAATTGATTTTGCAGGTTCCCTTTGATTCAATCATGGAGGGTTCATAATCAACACCCGTTAGTTCCTATTTCTCAACTAGTTTGGGTTTGATTCTGGTTTTGATAATTAGTTTGTGAAATTTGGATTATCAATTTTGTTATATAACAACTAATCATAATAATAGAGCAGCAGTAACATAACAATGAACATAATAACAGTGAGCAAAACTTCTGTAGTTTGGTTTTTTGTTTGCCAAATTTCCTTAGGCCTGTGTAACTTCTCTTGAGTAGATTTGTTGCGTTTATTTATTACAACACTAGCCTTGGGTTTCTTAGTGACCCTTCTTGTTTTGTTTTGCAACTGTGCTTGTGATAGTGAATAGTAATGTATATAAATTATATGGTCTGCCAATGCGAAAAGTCTTGTTTAAAGCGCCTGGTGCATCCAGCACCTTGCATATCACAGTTTGGCCTGATTCTTAGGTCTCATTCTTGTTAAATTTAGTTGAATATGATGATGATAATGGTAGCAAGACATGACTTAATCCCATGACTTCCGGGTGGTTGTGAACTGAGTTGAATATATATACCTATAAACTGGTAATCTTCTTTGGGTTTTGGAAGTAATATTCTTATCATTCTGTAGATTTTTTTGAGTTTTTCAATTTGAAATTAAATTACTAGTAACGTTTATGTGAACCAAATGGTACTGGCACTTAGTGAGTTATGTATTGCAATTTACTTCTATTATGTCTTTATATCATCAGTCCAACTTTACAGTAGTATATTTTCTATTGGTTAAGCTATATTGGTTTGTTGATTGGCATTTTGTTAGTGACTCAGATTTTATGCAATGGAAGAATGTGATGCATAGGATTAATGACTTATATATACATGGTAAGAACTTAGAACAAATTGGTGCAGGTCAAAATGCTTCACCGTTGTGGTTCTGGAAATTCATGCCACATGTTTCTTTCTAGCTTCTACTAGTTCCAATGACTTTTTTCCTTATACATAGATTGTATTGCGGTCGTCTAGCAGCTAAAATTCTATCAGGACTCTGCTAAGAGTTAGCCTAAACTTTAACAAATTAATAGTATATTTCATGAAAAGGTTACCAGCGCTTTCAGCTAAAATTCTACCTAATTAACTTCTGTGCGGGTGGATAGAAAATCATTAAAATTGGACATCAATGGTACTGAAGGCTAATATATGCAGGAATCAATACCAAAAAATGGGACTATGTGCCATTGATTGACATATTAAAATGCACCATTGTTTCACTGTTGTGGTATTTTGATTCTTAGCTTGATTTTTTAATGAAACACTTCTCTTAGTTCTCCTCTTTAACTTCTTTTTGGAAGCAAAGCGCATCATCCTGTTGATAAGTGAACTAAGACAAGTTTGTAAGTTCACTTATCAACGTTCTTGCATGTCATATGATTTGAATGCACTTTGATATGATTTTTTACATGTTATCTGATTTGAATTTTCTGCCTTGTTTATATTCAGGCTTCCGTTAACTCAAATGCATTGTTGCCACCACTACATCCTCCTCCAAGATCTTCTAACGCCTTTACAGAAGTTAGTTCAGTTGGAAAAGTACTAACTACGGGTGAAGCTTCATCTGCACCAGTTGACAATGTTTCCGATGCTGGTACCATCACTGCACCAGCTTCTAAGAAGCGGAAGAAAACTTCATGGGTATGGGATCACGTTGATCTGGACCCTCCTCCTTCGATAATGGTAACTTGCAAGAAATGTAAACAGAGAATGAAAGCTGACTCTTCTACACATGGGACTGGCTCCTTGAATAACCATTTAAGAAAGTGTCTGAATCTTATTCCTAAGGATTCCGGTCAGTCGACTCTTTCTTTTGAACCTGCTAGGTTGGGAGAAGATGAAAAGTTAGTTGTTGTAACTTTTTGTCAGGATTCGTGTAGAAAAGAATTGATTATATTCATCATAGTGGATGAGCAGACTTTTAGAATAGTTGAGGGGGAAGGTTTCCGAGAATTTTGCAGGGTACTTGAGAGTAGATTCAAGATACCATCTCGTATCACTGTACGGAGAGATGTTATGGAACTGTTTGCGTACGAGAAGGAGAGATTCAAGAATTATTTCAAGGTTAATAAAGTCAGAGTTTGCCTCACCACTGACACATGGAGCTCACTTCAGAAGTTGGGATATATGGTTATTAATGCACATTGGATAGATGCTAACTGGAAGTTGCACACGAAGATAATTAGTTTCATCCAAATTGTAGGTCATAGCGGTGAGACTATTGGTAGGATGATAGGAACATGCTTGTTAGGTTGGGAGATCGAAAATGTGTTTACTATAACTTTAGATAATGTTTTTGCCAACGATGTAGCTATAACATATCTGCAAAACCAAGTGCTCAGAAAGAATTCAGATTTAGTGAAAGGTTTATTACAAGTGAGATGCGCTGCTCACGTCCTTGCCCTTGTGCTCAAAATTGGTATCAGATTTAGATATAACATATCGAAGTTCTTTACTTCCCACAACAGTTGAGGCATTGATTTGTGCTCAAAATTGGTTGAAGACGCCGACTGATCTTGATATTTCCTCCTTGGGACCAAAAGAGGAAGTTAGTTCAGGTATTATTTCATTTGTTAATTTGTTTGTAGAATTTTTGGACACTCATTGTATACTACTGATTGTGTATTTGTTCATTGCAGAATTTTTGGACTCTCTCTCTAAATCCATGTTCGTAAACATAACAGATGATGATGTTGAGGACTAAGGAGTACCAAGGTAATTCATGATAAGTAGAAATATACCTGAATTAGATATTGTGGATGTTAGTTGATTAATGCAGTTGATTATAATGATGTTAGTTGATTAATAGCATTATAATGATTGATGTTAGTTGATTAATAGCATTATAATGATTGATGTTAGTTGATTAATGCAGTCAGCAACCCTGGAAAGTTGAAGCTATCAGTTGATTTTGTGGATGCATGGAAAGTGTCGATGTTGTTTAGCTGCTATGGAGACTGTGGATGCTTAGGTAGAACCGACTTAGTTTATTTATTTTTTTATACAAGTTTTGGTGAAACTGAAAGAAGATGTAATCTTTATCTTTTGAATTGTGTTTAAGAATGCTATGAATTTGGATTGTGTATGGAATGTGAATGTAGGTAGGTTTGAAAATCTTTGAACTATGTTTTTCTTTTTTAGATTTGAACGGTCAGTTTCCTGAAACTGACATAGTAGCCGGTTAACCGATATCCAATGGAATTAACCGAAACCGGCTAGAACCATTAAGAAACCGAACCAATGGTTAATGGATTGGTTTGATTTACATTCTTAGAAACCGATAATATTGGTTTCGATTTTTGTTTGGCTGGAAACCGAGCCGAAACCGACCATGAACATCCCTAGTGTTACCATTGTAGTACTCCCTCCGTTTCACAAAGATAGTCCGCTTTGACTTTCTCAGAATATTAAGGAGACCATACTATTTTACTTGACTATCCTTAGTTACTTACCTATTTTATTTTAATAAAAATGCTAGTAATAAAGACTATCCAAAATTGTTGTGAGAATTATAAATACGAAATATAAAAGGAAAATTTAAAAGATATCGAATTTATGAAGTATAAACTTTATAAGGAATTTATTTTTTAGAGTTAAATGTATATTTTCTTAAAAGGAATGAATGATATATTTGTTTCCTCAATTATACTAATTTCTTTAATATTTTAGATTGGGTCACGTTAAAAATGGATTTATGATTATAAAGAATTCAAGGATATATTAGAGAGTTTATTGAAAAAGTATGACTATAAACAGAAACTGGACACAATTTTAAAACTGACGAAAAAGGAATACAGGCGGTCTTTCAGAAACAGAGGGAGTAGTAAATTTGATCGAGTGGTGGATTAGGAATTGGGACAATGGAATTCAACAAAATTGGTATCTCCAGACTGGGGTGTTTCTGATTTGCTGATAAGATAAGCCATCCCTTAGTACCTTCCCTGTTGATCTCAACTCTGAGATATGGTTTGCCATCTCTAAGCGTGATAATGGTAGTACCCATGCCATCTCTTCGCCCCTGCCTGAGAATCTTATTACCCTCCATAACTTGATCAGAAGATCAAAATGACACAATGGTTAAAATGATAGCCAAAAACACAAACCCTAAACTAATAACTCAGGCAAAAAACAAAAGTGAGATCTCTTCATATACTCTCTTCTGTTAACAGAACTGTTTTTGCAAAAAAAAATTCAAAGATGCACATGATTCGACTCGCTTTAGAAAACTATGGCTCTACCTGTTGATATGATTCATTTTGATGTTTGCCAAGTTCAGTTTAACGGCAATGGTGGAAAGTATCAGACAAGACGTCGAAAAAAGTTGATAAAATGGCGGGTGAAACAGTAATAAATTAAAAGGATATATTTCTAAAATCATGTATTTGCCAGCTGTCGGTAAAAGATGAAAACAAATTAATCTACCTTGCTTAGTGAGCTTTCTGCGCAAGAAAGCACTGCTCTTAAGAGGATATACATCACTTTATGAATCCATAGCATGAGGGTTGTACGGGGAGCTAAGCACATATATTAAAGATATAGACTCTGATCGAAGGGTACTAAACCTCCACCTTATCACGGCAAGTCTGCAACTGTACTCTAGTAGTGGACCTACCATTAAAAACAGACTGAATAAGTGAAGAATCGACGAAGAATAGTCGAATGGAGGTATTACTAGTTTGACTGTTTGACTGACTCACTCAGAGGTAAAAAAAACGAAAGCTACATGCCTAGGTGAACGAGGAGAAGCCTAAGGCTTAGTCCTATGGGCTAGATATCTAGTTGTTAGATTTGCCATCCACGTAAGCATAGACAACCTCCTAAGTCTTATGGGATGGCTAATCTAACAGCTAGATTAGCAGCGGGACCACCATATAATGCCGAACCGTTCGACGCTCAGTGCTGAACGGTTCAGTGCTTTAAATCTCAGCCGTTAGATCAGAAAATTTTCTCTCAGCGCTGAATGGTTCAGCGTTTAGACCATTTTTTGAGTGCTGAACGGTTTAACATTTCAATCTCGCTGATAGTTGAACTGCGAGCAGTTGTTAGGAGAGAGAACTATCGACTAGCAGTGTAAAAAAAATTTCCACACTTTTTGGACAATCTAACAGTTCAATCTAGCCCACAAATGTTAGCCCGAATGATAATTGTATGATTAGGGCAGATGGCGGAGAAAAGACAACCAGGCGGACCCAGACGAGTGAATGGAGTCATTATTCTCTTCTTGCACTATTTTCAAATTTTGAGTGAAGCAAAGTTACTACTCACTACCTGGGAAATCTAAAAAAGTTACTATACAGTACTTATTTGAGATGTTTTTGGTAGAAGTAAATTTAATCCACAGTAACAATAAAAATCAACATTGTAGCTAAAGATTAACTATTTTAAATTTAAACTTAAATTGGCCTTAGTGTGCCAGGAGGTGGTACAGTGGTGGCAAGTGTGCATAATTCTTAACCCCCAGCCAATTTTGGATCACTAGTCTCTCCTTAAATCTATGCAACACTTGTAATGACATAAATATCCATCTTATGTACAGTAATAGTGTGCAACTTCATTTAATAAGTTATTCGACCTGGCGCTCACATTTATTTATTTACTACGCTGTCCTCCAAGGTTGGATTGGAAAAATGCTTAACCAAGCTGGACGCACAAGTCTTAATTAAAAATGTGCTTAGTGCCTATCCTAATCATCAAATGCAGTATCTTGCATTTCCCAAAAATACCTTAGACAACCTCGATAAAATTCATAGAGACTTCTGGTTGAAAAAGAAGAACAAGAAAAAATGTTACTACCCTAAAGCATGGCCTAGTATAACTAAAGACATTCGCCAAGGTGGTCTAGGGATTAGAAATCCCCATAAACATAATCTTGCATTCATAACTAAGTTGGCTTGGAAGCTTATTCACAATCAAGATCAGTTGTGGGCAAAAATTCTTAAACATAAATATTTCAGAAACCAGAATCTTCTAAAGAAAACTAGAAAGCATAAAACTTCATGGATTTGGACTAGTATCAGGAAAGGCCTTACATTATAAAATCAAACCATCTATGTCAAATTAACAATGGGAAATCTACAAATGTTTGGTTTGACTTCTGGTTACCTAATTAAGTTCATCTCTTGTCTCCTATTAATGTTGATTGCAATATGCCTATAAATGTTTGTGACTTGATGGATCCTGATGGAAACTGGGATATGAATATCATCAGTAAATATATTGATTTGTCTTTCCATGATGCTATCAATTATGTAACTACTAACATCAATACACATGATAAGATTATATGGAAATCTACCATTTCTGGCAATCTTAATACTAAATCGGTCTACAATTTCCTGACTAAATTGAACTTTGATAAGGATGAAGCCATATTTTGGAGACAATTATGGAATTTAAATATGCTACCTAAAATTAACATGTTTTGTTGGAAAGTTGTCTCTTGTGCTTTGACTCTGGAAAGTAATATGCCTAAATATGTGAAGGATTCTCATCCTTATTGTTTGTTGTGCGATAATTAGGAATTAGAAGATGAAATGCATTTGTTTGTTCACTGTAACTTTACTAAACATGTGTGGGATGCTTTTAATCTCAGTAACATTTATTGTGCCAATGGACATTCTGATATCATGTTGTGGTTTAAATCTTGGATGAATAATAGGAATATAACTACTAAGCATAATCTTATTTCCTTCATAATCTGGTCCATTTGGAAATTTAGAAATAGTGTCCATTTTGATAAAATTGTGCCTGATGTGCATAAGCTTATTGAAAACACAAGAACTTCCTACCAGAAATTCAATTCTTGTAGTGACAGCAAAGCCATTCAGGTTCAGGATAAAGCTAGGATGCATACTAGAAATAATCATATGCACAGTCAGGATGATTATGATTGGTTTATTATGTTTGATGCCTCCTTTTTGAAGCTGATTACACAATGGGATATGCTATCTCAATCATGGATAATGCGGCTGAGATTCGTACCCCTTAGAAGCTGAAGCAAAAGCTGAAATTGAGGCCATCAAATGGATGAAGGAATTAAAGCTCCAAAATGGTTGTCTGATTAATGACTGCCAAAGTTTGATGAAGATTCTAAAAGGAGAAGAAGATTCTGAAATCTATCCCTGGAGGTCCCATAATAGCATCTATAGATGCAAATTTTCTCTTGTAAATTATTATCCGGTTTCCTTTATGTATAAACCTAGGAAGTATGTTGATTTTGAAGACAAGTTAGCTAAGGAAGCAAGAACTAGGAAAATTAAATTCTTCTCTATGGAGAACCTGAGCGAAAATATAAGGACAAACATCCTAGAAAGAGTTAAGCTAGGCTTAACTCCTATCTTGTATATTCTGCAAACTTCCTCTACTACATAAATAAAAGTTGTCTTCTTATAAAAAAAAACATTTATTTATTATTACTTTTTTTTCTTTGGAAAATGTACAAAAGAGTCCTAGTATTAGGACCCGATTCACAAAAACATCCTACTGTTACAAACTATTAACAAAATGATCATACTTCCGTTAAAAGGAGAGTTAAGTGGTGACTCACAGTTAAATATGTTAATGAAATTACCTATGTGCCCTTCATATTTATCCCTTCATGCGCAATTTTAATTTTTGCTTTCATTATAATTTTTTTGACGGTGGTGCTATTCGTAGGTGGTGGAGGTGCCGCTTACATATCGTTACACCGCATTCAGGATCGTAAAACCGCATTCAGGTTCGTTATACCGCATTCTGGATCGTTACACCGCATTCACCCAAAGGATTCACCACTTCCCATTCGGGGTTTAGCAGAGATTATTAAGCTTCCACCACCACCACCACCGCTTCATCACAACCACTTCAACCAATTAGTTAACTAGGAAGGGTATTTTGAGGGAGGGTATTTTCGGAAAAGATAACACCGTTTATTCAAAGGTGTTAAATCGGATGGAAAAAGACCATTTTGTAAATGAATTACAAAAGTATGATCATTTTATGACCGAATTACAAAAAGTATGACCATTCTGTAATTGGTCCTTTTTCTTTTTAGTAGCGTATCTATTTATGAGCCTCTTTATTTATTCGTACTGTGTTGTTCAGTTTTTCAACTTTTTTGCCATTTGGATTTTGGACGTGCACTTAACTTATACTACCCTCGTTTTAGAAAAGAGATTTATTATTTTTCTTTTTTAATTTGGACTAAAAATGAGTCAAATTGAGAAAGTGATAATATCTCATTTTTAAAAACAAACGGAGTATTTTTACCCTTTAATTCATGTGTGTTGGTACTTATATTTTTGCTAATATTATAATTTTTGTGATTTATATTATTTATCTGAATCGGTATTATGAATAAAAACATGCTAAATTGGATGTCTGCTAGCAGTAGTTATCGACGGCGGCCATTTGTACACACACATGAGCTTGGCTACCGGGTGGCGTTAGAGTAGGCGTTGTTGGTCGAGGAGCAGGAAACCATAAGGGAGGAAGAAGACCAATAACCAGGTGACGACGGTGATAACAGTTTAATTTTTTGTTTTCTTATAAATTATTTTGATAGGTTTTGAGAAGTCCATAGCCATGGATTGCCAGAATCACTAATTAGGGTTTACAGTGAAAACTACTTAACGCATTAGACCAACATGAATTCAATTGAATATTATCGTGGTGGTAGGCTATAATGAATTGAATTGTCGAAATCTAATGTTTGTGGTTTATTGATTTTATAAAAAAATATTTGTTATTGCTCCACCGGTTTTGTACGATGGAAAAGCCAGAATGCATAAATGTACATAGTTTGCAACTTTATTTGTTAGTGTTTGATAATTCATGCTTAGGTTAAATCATTTAATGAGTTATACTTAGACGATGCAAATAATAATTGTATATCTATATTTTTTTGTCATTCCCTTGTCATTATAATTTGATAGGTCATGGGCGATACTTAGGAGATGAGAATTTATGATCAAAAATTATATCAATAATAGGTGTTACAATAGAACAAAGATATATCCATAAATTTGGAATTTGAATTCTTTTCGGTGCGAAATTGTAAATAATAGTGGAAATCATAGATCCTGGCTACCGACTCTTTCTTGTTGCATTTAAGTAATTATTTTTAATTTTATTAATATAAATTATTAATTATAAAAATCTCAAAGATATTATTTTTGGTTAGTCAATTAGGAATATTAGTTCGATATTTCAACTGCTCCAGGTAGGTTCGATCTGTACTTGACTTTGTCAATTAGTTAGACACCGTGCGGTTGCGGTTATTATATATAGGTTTTAAGCCTATCAATTTCTGGTCCGTCTTACTTATCTATCATGAAATATTTTCATTTGAAAAAAAAATCCCCCAAAAGAGGCAGGACTCAATAACATTGTTTACGATTCCCTGATTCAAGAGCGAGAGCAATTACGAGACCGATTCGAAAGATTTCAAAAACTTTGAAGATTTCAAACAGACAACAGGGTTAATCAAGATACTCAACAACAAAGTTACATGACTAATTCTGAGAAAGATTAACTACCATTCCTACCTGATTCCAAGGTAACAAAACTAGTTTAAATGGTCTTGGTTGGATCAAAAGTAACACATCCAACCCAAATAACAAATCTATAATCAATAGAAGTATAAGGATTTGTAAATCCAACTGAAAAAACGGGGGTCTAACAACCACACCCAATATTTCGCAATCTGTATGGACTAACTCCAATATACTTTCAAGAGAATCAACTAGACAATAAGACTCAATCTTAATAAAAGTATATCCAAGAGTTATATCTCTGTTTCTTAACAGCAAATCAAACAGATAGACATCCGTGAGCATGATTAATATAAGAAACAACTTGGAAGGTATCAAAAACGAATAACCAAATGTCAATCAATTTAATCAACAACCAAAGGTTGGATTCCCAATTGATTGAACTTACGCACAACCTGTGATATTTCAATTATATAAATAAAAATAATGCGGAAAAGACATAACACAAACACCAGAAATTTTGTTAACGAGGAAACCGCAAAAGAAGAAAAACCTCGGGACCTAGTCCAGATTTGAACACCACACTGTATTAAGCCGCTACAGAAACTAGCTTACTCTAAGTTAACTTCAGACTGGAATGTAGTTGAGCCCTAACCAATATCACGTTGATCAAGGTACAGTTGCGCTCCTTACGTCTCCGAATCCCAGCAGGACTCTACGCACTTGTTTCCCTTAGATGATCTCACCCACAACTAAGAGTTGCTACGACCCGAAGTCGAAGACTTGATAAACCAATCTGTCTCACACAGAAAAGTCTATTGTATAGATAAATCCGTCTCTCACATATAAACCTATGAGTTTTGTCCCGTCTTTTGATAAATCAAGGTGAACAGGAACCAATTGATATACCAGATTTATATTCCCGAAGAACAGCCTAGAAATATCAATCACCTCACAATAATCTTAATCGTTTGGTAGAGAAACAAGATATTGTGGAATCGCAAACGATGAGACGAAGATGTTTGTGACTACTTTTTATCTTTCCTATCGGAGATTAAATCTCGAGCAAATCTTAAAGAAAATAGTACTCAATCACGATATAAAATAACAAAATCAGAACAAACAACTACAAAGAAAATAGTTGGGTCTGGCTTCACAATCCCAATGAAGTCTTCAAGTCATTAACCTACAGGGTTTTAGAAAAACCTAAATTTAAAGGAGAATCGACTCTAGTCGCAACTAGTATCACGTAGGAGGTGTGGGGATTAGGTTTCGTAGTTGTTAGAGTTCTCCTTTATATAGTCTTCTAATCAGGGTTTGCAATTAATGTTACCTTGGTAACAAAGCATTCAATATTCAGCGTTAGATGAAAACCTGATTAGACTCAAGCTAATATATTTCAACCGTTAGATCGAACTTAGATTGTTACACACAAATGAAAAGTGACTTCATTTAGGTATGAGTAACCGTACCGAAACGTGTGCACCTTTGTTGGCTCAATAATAGTTAATCGAAGTTAGCCATATGAACACTTTCATATCAACCATATTCATCTTAATCATAACTAGTTCAAATGACTCAAATGAAACTAGTTCTAGAGTTGTTCGATTGTTTATATTCTCATAGAAGTATACAAGACACAATTGAAGCAAAATCGATTTTGATTTACTCGAATCAAGTCATGAACATTATAGCCACGGTTTACAAAAGATTGTATTCCTTAATATATAAATGTATTAGTTCATGAACAAACCGATTTTAGAACATAACCCACTCAAGTATGCAAACGGGTACGCATACCACAAACTCAGTAAACTCCCAGAACTTGAACCTCACACCAGTATGCGTACCGGTGTGCGTACTGAGTTCCCGGACCTTGAATAGACCAAACAGTATGCATACGGGTGTGCGTACCATGGTTCCCAGTCTTGGATTACACATATGAAAGTACACATACTTTGCTTATATCCAATTGTTCTAAACTCTCATTTCAACCATTGAAACATTCTCGGAAGACGACAATAGATGTCTCACACAAACTATTAGCTTCAAAGCAATTTTCAAGTGAATGAATGATCAATACGAAACATTCCGAGCCTTCATCAAATGACCGTCTCACACAAATAATGTAAGATGTTACCAGACAATTTTTACATGACCATCTTTTGACTTTCATCAAGAATATAAGATGAACTTGGTTAAAGCGAAAGCTTACCTACACATATTTCGAGAAATATGTAAGCGAGTTAAACTCATCTCGAAATATCAAATGTGTATAAATGAAGTCTAAATAGCTATACGACTTTTGTCTCAAATAGGAGATAGAGTAGATAGACTTTTGAATGATAGATGAGTTCAAGTCTCCACATACCTTTTGTTGATGAAGTTCCACAAGCTCCCCTTAGTAGTTTTTCGTCTTCAACCGATGAACGCCGTGAAGTCTAATGCTCAAATACACTTTCTATCCTAATCCGAGACTTAGCTATAAGTAGACTAGAAATCAAGACTTATAGTTTTGGCAACTAAACTTGACAACAAGCTTGAGATAGCAACGCTTGCGAGTTCAACCGAGCAGTGTTCTAACAAAAAAGCTAAGTCTATTATGTCATTATGCAAGTATTGATGGAGAATTGAATGAAATTTTGATGTCAAAGATTAAGTCTATGGTATCATAATGAAAATATTAATGAAAAATAGAATGAATCTTTGAATATTCCGCAGTATTGATCTTTCCCTGATCCACTTCTATGTGAAAGTACTATATATGGCTCCGTAAGTGTTCTTATGTTGAGCATTTCCGATTAAATTAATCATTAAGGTTCCTTTGTGGTTAATTTAATTGAGTTTTCTGGATACAAATTCATGTTTCGTGTGATTTGTTAATGTCCAAAGAAGTCCTTCTTTTCTTTAAAAGTAAGGTCCCTCTTGTTGTTCTTCCGGGAATGACATTTTATGGGGGAGAGTTCTTAATTGAACTTGTGCTTAATTGCCAAATCATTGTGGGGAGTGCGGTTGTGGAATATTGTAGGAGTTATCATGTATCTTTATAAACTCCTTAATGAATACACTAAGTTTTGACTATGTGAAATCATCGAAACAAAGTTGATATGTTCTATTTTAGTCATGAAGTATCTCTATGAGAATTTCATTATGATCCCGCTAGTTTTTGTACCTTTGCCAATTTATATTGACAAAAAGGGGGAGAATTAGTTCAAACTACAAATACATATAGTTTACGGATCATTATGTAAGGGGGAGCGGTTTTCATTGTGAGATAAAGTATTGACAAAGGGGGAGTGATACATATCACCATAGTATTGTTGTCAAAGTTGTGATACAATAGGACTTTGATGTTGTGTAATGATACTATGACACTGTATAACGATGATTGCGAACATTTATTTTCTTTTTGTTATGGCTACGGATCTTCAAAAACTATGATGATGAGTTGAACACGTTCAGAATCACTGGAGTACTTGGAAGTGACGAAGATTTCGAGTAATGATGAAGAACCAAGAAAATCAAGCATTTGGATGAGACGCTACAAAGTTTATTTATTTTGTAATCCATATGTATTGATAGTTTTGTCACTAAAATTGACAAAGGGGGAGATTGTTAGAGCACTGCTCGTCCGAACTCGCAAGCGTTGCTATCTCAAGCTTGTTTGTCAAGTTTAGTTGTCAAAACTATAAGTCTTGATTTCTAGTCTACTTATAGCTATGTCTCGGATTAGGATAGAATGTGTAGTTGATCTTTAGACTTCACGACGTTCATCGATTGAAAACGAAGAACTACTAAGGGGAGCTTGTGGAACTTCATTAACAAAAGGTATATGGAGACTTGAACTCATCTATCACTCATAAGTCTATTTATATTCTATCTCCTACTGAGACAAAATTCGTATAGCTATATAGACTTTACTTTATACACATTTGATATTTCGAGCTGAGTTTAACTCGCTTACATATTTCTCATATTATGTGTTGGTAAGATTTTTCTTTAACCAAGTTCATCTTTTATTCTTGACGAAAGTCAAAAGATGATTATGTGAAAATCGCCTGGTAACATCTTATATGATTTGTGAGAGACATTCATTTGATGTAGACTCAGAATATTTCATATTGATCATTTGATCACTTGAAAATTTTCTTGAAGCTATTAGTTTGTGTGAGACAGCTATTCCCGTCTTTTAAGAATGTTTCAATGATTAAAATGGGAGTTTAGAACAACTAACCATTGATTGGATATAACACAATATACGTACTTGTATGCTAACTGTTGCAAGTTATTCAAGTCTGGGAATTTAGTATGCATACACGTATGCCTACTGATTCAATGGTTGAAGTCCGAGAACTATAATATGCATACCCGTATGCGTACTGACTTCAATTGAGTTCGGTCGTGAACGACATTATGCATACCCGTTCACTTACTGGCGGACCGACCAAGTCCGGAACTCTTAGGTATGTTTACCCGTTTGAATACTTGAGTGGGTAAAGTTTTAAAATCGGTTATTCATGAATAAATACATTTTTTATAATAAGGAGTGCAATCTTTGCAAACCGTGGCTAAAATGTTCTTGAATTAATTCGAGTGAATCAAAACCGATTTTGCTTCAATTATGTCTTGTATACTTCTATGAGAATATAAACAATTTAACAATTCTATAACTAGTTTCATTTGAGTCATTTGAACTAGTTGTGATTAAGATGAATAAGGTTGATATGAAAGTGTTCATATGGCTAACTTCGGTTAACTATTTTTGATCCAACAAAGTGTACACGTTCAGGTTTGGTTACCCATATCTAAATGAAGGTATATTTCATTTGTGTGTAACAAGTTAAGTCAATCTAACGGTTGAAATATATTAGCTTGAATCTAATCAGGTTTTCATTTAACGGTGAATATTGAATGCTTTGTTACCAAGGTAACATTGATTGCAAACCCTGATTTGAAGACTATATAAGGGAGAACTCTAGCAACTGAGAAACCTTATCCCCACACCTCCTATGTGATACTATTTGCGACTAGAGTCGATTCTCCTTTAACCTAGGTTTTTCTTAACCATTATAGGTTAACGACTTAAAGACTTCATTGGGATTCTGAAGCCAGACCCAACTATTTTCTCTGTAGTTGCGTGTTCTGATCTTACTTTGTTCTATCGTATTGAGTACAATCTTCTCTAAGATTTTCTCGAGATTTAATCTCCGATAGGTAAGATAAAAAGTAATCACAAACCTCTTCGTCTCATCGTTTGTGATTCCACAATATCTTGTTCCGCTTCCATACGGTTAAGATTATTGTGAGGTGATTGATATTACTAGGCTGTTCTTCGGCAATATAAGTCTGGTGTATCAATTGGTTCATGTTCACCTTGATTTATCAAAAGACGGAACAAAAACTCGTAGGTATTTCTGTGGGAGACATATTTATCAATTCAATAGACTTTTTTGTGTGAGACAGATTTGTTTATCAAGTCTTCGACTTTGGGTCGTAGCAACTCTTAATTGTGGGTGAGATCAGCTAAGGGAATCAAGTGCGTAGAGTCTTGTTGGAATTCAGAAGCGTAAGGAACGCGTCTGTAACTTAATCAGTGTGAGATTGGTTAAGGCTTAACTATATTCCAGTCCGGAGTTAACTTGTAGTAGGCTAGAGTCTGTAGCGGCTTAATACAATGTGGTGTTCAAATCTGGACTAGACCCCGGTGTTTTTCTGCATTTGCGGTTTCCTTGTTAACAAAGTTTTTGGTGTCTGTGTTATTTCTTTTCCGCATTATATTTTATATATAATTGAAATATCACAGGTTGTGCGTAGTTCAATCAATTAAATAATCCAATCTTTGGTTGTTGATATAAATGATTGATACTTGAACATTGGTCTTTGGTACCATTCAAGTTATTTCTCATAATAATCAGACTCGTGGATTTCTATTTGTTTGATTTGCTGAATACATTGAGAAACAAAGATACAACTCTTGGATGTATTTTCCTTGATTGAGTCTGACTGTCTAGTTGATTCTCTTGGAAATATATTGGAGTTAGTCCATACATATTGTCGAAACGAGATATTGGGTGTGGTTATTAGACCCCCCTCTTTTTCAAAGACTATTCCTGAAAAGGAGATTATGATGAAAAATATCAGATCGTTGCCAATTAGATACAATTCTAAGAAACATGTCATCGTTGAAGGAAATAACCTTGATACACTTTCCAGAAATACTCTTGTTGGAAAACTAAAGATTATTGATCTTGAACTGAGTAAAAGAGAAAAATGTCACGTGTCTTGCAATCCTTTTGCTTCATCTGATAAAAAATCTCTACGTCCAAAATTGATTGATACACAGGATGAGAATTGCTTTAATTCAACTCTTTCGATGTTTGTACAACAATTAAAGAAAACTCTTAGACAGAGAAAAATAAAGTCTCAAAATAAATTGTATTCAATCAATGGAAAGGATATAAAAGTTCATAAAGACTATGACAATAGAACTTGTTCCAAGTGCTATACAAGTGTTCATGATGTCTCTAGTTATCCTGATAAGGAGGTTGGTTAATTAACCAAAGCATGGATGGAAACTCTTGACTACTATCTGGTGTAAATTTTAGATAACCAAAATTAATGATTAAATGAAACCTAGTTATATCCGCAAGTGCACAGGTCAATTGTAATATAGATAGCAAATGCGGTTCGTTCCCACAGAGAGTGTGAAATACTTCTACTAACTAATACCAAGAATCAACAAATCAATAAGGTGATGTTTAACGATTTTTCAGGAATTCGGGACAAAATGAAACAATAAATAATTGTTAACAATAAACGGAATGAGAGCGGGTTATTAGGATTTTCGGTTCCCACCAAATAACTATGCAAACTCTACTAATCTTTAAAAATATATTCCATGCTTTTATTTTCAAATACTGTTTCTCCGCTATAGTTTCCTTCGCTTCATGGGTAGTGATTCTAAAGCATTACCTATCAACCCTTGCATACCACGTCTAGGGATTTAACCGAAGCACGAAATATCAATTCAAAAGCATAAATAATCAAGAAAATCACATAAACGATTAAACACCAAGATTTGTGAAGAAAAACTATTAATCAATCAAATCATTATTAAGCATATATCAATGTAGAGTTTTCACAATTAATTGGTTTCTACCTAAACCCCTAACAAACAACCTAGCAAATCATGGAGAAAAGAAAATCAAAACAACAAAACCCTATTATCTGTAAACGGCCGTAGCCGCCCTCTACCTCCGTCTTTCAACAAAACCCTATTATCTGTAAACGGCCGTAGCCGCCCTCTACCTCCGTCTTTCAGATTTGACTTATCTTTTTATTTCTTTTTTTTCCTTACGTCACAAATATAATACCAACCAATGACAGCACGCCATATCGTCCCTTCCAACGCCACCGTATTCCAAATTCAGTCCACGTCCAAACACTTTCCAAAACTGGCCGGATACAGTTTTCTTCAGTTCTCTGGCCACGTAACTTCTCGACCTCAGTACATGGAACAACTAGTAACAAACACTACTGCCATACTTTTCATCAGCTATCACACAAACCATAATTCTCATGATGCTGCTGAACCAAATCTCCGCACAAGTATCTCGTTCAATACCCATCTTCCTTCCTGCAAACGTAGAGTCCATCAGAACTCCAGCTGACACACCGACTCCATCGATTGCACAGCAAACAACTCCCATCGATCTTCATCACCATGGGTTGTTAATGGCAGCCGTCGTTTTCTTACATAACCCAAAACTGCACCTCGATCCTGCAATCAACTTCTTCGCAACAGTTCTCTTTTCTTCCGAAGTCAACACCAACCTCGTCCCCTGAACTTCTTGTTAAGTTTCTTCTCCAGTTCATCTCCGAGTTTCCATTGCAGATCTCTTCACTGTCCATAGTAGCCTGACATTCTTAATTCCGGCAAACAACGTCTCCATTGGACCCCTGGTTTCAGCGATCAACACCCACGAACGAATTCGGACCAAACAACATACATCTCTTAAACAGCTCCAATTTCTTTTAGGCCTTCTTGCAAACAGGTTGCAGGCAATTCCCCGTGACATTCGACATATGCAGACGAACTCCATCACTGCCAGCTACCATTCTATCCATGCACAATTTCCAATCAACCACAAACTCCAAAATTCATTACATCCATCCAACATCAGATCGATTGCCTTGGCTGCCGATTCATTCTCCATCTTGGCTACAACTCATCCATAAGCCATCCAACGCATTTGCATGTAAACTCCAACACCACCAGCTCCGTTATTGTCGCTATGTCATTTCTCAGTTCACTCCAAATATTCATAATACTATCCATCATCACCAATTTCCATTATGTCTGCTCCTGACCAGCTAGAACATCACCGGAAGTAACAGCCACATCATTCGGTCCATCTCAGAACCGAGCTCCATAACACAGCCAGCCATACGGCAACAATTCTTCACAATCCAAACCTATTCGAGATAACACCATTGCCGGCAGACAAAACCCATCATCACCTGCATAAAGCCCAGAAATCAATTCCATCTTCATTAATTCATCACTTGTTTGAACGGCACCAAAATCTAGTCTTCGTTTAATCTTCTGGCGTACAATGCAGGCGAAGTATGACCCAGTATCAGTTCAAGCCACAAACTCACATCTGCAGACACTAAATTAATCATCACCATCAACTTTTTCTAAACGCCACCTGCTTGAGAGTTTCTTCGATTTGATAAAGAGATAAGATGTAGTGGAAGGTCTGTAATCTAGACACGTTATACATTCCTTTGGCTTTAGTGGGCTCCACAATCTTGCCCAAGTGAACAAAACACGATTATGTGTACCATTGTTGATGTGCCTGGCCGTGACATTGAGGGGCATGGTCATCAAAATTAATTACACGCCAATGATAAATTTGGTTCAATCTCCATTTGGTGCCATGAGTTACTTGAGTGGTTGCTGACATATAGAAATACCATGTCAACTGCTTTTTGGTGAATTTTGTCGCAAACGCCATTGAATTGTGCATTTAATCGCTTATTCCTTTGCTCGTCATATTTGCTTGTACTTTCTACAAAAGCACTAAAATAATATCATTAGTCAAAATATCGAGTCCTAACTAATATAGATATGGGTATAAAATGTAGCACTTACGTGCTTATCACTGTCCCGAGGAAGATATCTATGAAAGTTCACTCAACTACTTTGTTGATAATCACACTTGTCTTTCTAACAGATCTGACTATTCCATGATATACGATCTCTCTTCCTCAGAAAAGAAAATTGATCTTTTGACCAAATATCTGTACTTAATGAAGAGTATGTTTCAAATGGAGAAGGAAGCCTAGATTAAAAGGATTGAAAATCTGGAATGTCAATTGTGTGAATTACAACAAGGGTGTGCGACATCTCGCAATTGTGATTATAAGAAGAAGGATCGATTATCTTCGATATACTTTTTAAAATCCAATCAGCATATTACTCTTGAAAATATGTTATTTTCAAACCTCTCTTGTAATGAGAATGATATATTGAAATACAATGGCCCAACAAAGTTCTTGTCCCTCTTGTATGAAAACCAGGATCACCCAGAGACGAGTTGCACAAAGGAACCTGAAAAATCTTCTTCTATTAGAAGAAGAAAAGAAAATCTCATAAGAAATCTAAATTTTCGAAAGAGATTTTTAGGACCATTCATAGTTTGCGAAAATAAATAGACAAGGCTTTCGGAATATTGCAGGGAAAGAAGGTATCTTCTCTTGATCTTCCCTCCATAGAGAAAAAACAGAAGCAGGAAATATCGAAATCTCCTTCCTCTCATGAGAAACCACCCAGTCCTGCATTGGACGGGAAAAATTACAATTTGTAATAGGTTTTAAGATTGTTCTTGTTTTTACCTTGGACAACAACCATAATATTCAAGAGGGTTGTGAAACGATTTTTGACTTGTTTATGTATCTCCTTATTCTGCTCTAATTTCTGATATTGAGCTAAGAACCGTTTTCTGTACATAAACGGTTTTCCTAATAAAGTCCTTTTTGGGATATCCAAAATTCTGTTAGGGTTTTGGTCAAAGGTTTTTTTGGGAAATTTACCCATTATCTTTTTCCTTTTAAGTTGAATATTTCATCCTTGATGAGTGCATTTCATTTACCTTTTCTATCATGTCCTCATCAAGTCTTTCAAGTAAAGAAGATGATGTCTGGACTGTTCTCTTTCCATTAAGAAAGTTCGTTTCGATTCTTCTGATAGTGAGATGTGTCAAGACAAACGTGATTCCACCTCTGATGTGAATCCTACTGTCTCTCATTTTCATAAGCTCTCATTAACCATGAATCTTGTCTTGGAACAAGTGCGTGACTTGAAAAGTGAACTCGAATCTTCAACCAAAAGGCTTGAGGACAAGATTGATAATCTCGAATCCAGGAATTATCTAATCGAAGATGAGCTTGATGGTTATAGGGAATATGAGAAGTGTATTCAAAGTAAGTGAAATATTCTTCAGTTTAAGAGTTTATTTTTATCTTGTTGATTTTTATTATGTCTAGGAAACTTCTTATGAGAAGTTATTCTTGTGTTTTAAGAAGGATAACTAGGGTTTGGAATAGCATATATTGTGACTACACATAGCTATTGCCAACGATTTTCATCTTACAATGTTTTAGATTTATTTTCTTAAATTCTAAGTTATTTGGAAGATGATATTTGAAGTATTAATCTGTATTGGTTTCATATATTGCAACTAATGTTATGGGATATATGTGTTTACGTCTGTGAACTATGATTGTCCCATATATGTCAAAAGTTAAGTCTATTATGTCTTTATGCAAATATTGATAAAAGATAGAATGAACTTTTGAATATTGCGCAGTATTGATCTTTCCTTGATCCACTTCTATGTGAAAGTACTGTATGGCTCCGTAAGTTTCCTTATGTTGAGCATTTCCGATTAAATTAATCATTAAGGTTCCTTTGTGGTTAATTTAATTGAGGTTTTTTGGATACAAATTCATGTTTCATGTGATTTGTTAATGTCCAAAGAAATCCTTCTTTTCTTGTAAAGGTAAGGTCGCTCTTGTTGTTATTTCGGGAGTGACATTATATGGAGGAGAGTTCTTAATTGCCAAATTATCTTGTGGGGAGTGCGGCTGTGGAATATTGCAGGAGTTATCTTGTATCTTTATAAACTCCTTGATGAATATACTAAGTTTCGACTATGTGAAATCATCGAAATAAAGTTGATATGTTCTCTTTTATTCATGAAGTATCTCTTTGAGAATTTCATTATGATCCTGCTAGTTTTCGTACTTTTGCCAATTTATATTGACAAAAAAGGGGAGAGTTGTTTTGTAGTTCACACTACATATACATATGGTTTACGGATCATTATGTTATGTAAGGGGAGTGGTTTTCATTGTGAGATAAAGTATTGACTAAGGGGGAGTGAGAGATATCACCATAGTATTACTGTCAAAGTTGTGATACAATTGAACTTTAATCCTGTGTGATAATACTATGACACTGTATAACAATAATTGAGAACATTTATTTTCTTATTGTTATGGCTACGGATGTTCAACAACTATGATGCTGAGTTGAACACGTTCAGAATCACTGGAGTACTTGGAGTGACAAAGAATTCAAGGAATATTGAAGAACCAAGGTAATCAAGCATTTGGATGAGAAGCTACAAAGTTTATTTATTTTGTAATCCATATGTATTGATATTTTTGTCACTAAAATTGACAAAGGGGGAGATTGTTAGAGCACTGCTCGGTCCAGCTCGCAAGCGTTGCTATCTCAAGCTTGTTTGTCAAGTTTAGTTTTCAAAACTATAAGTCTTGATTTCTAGTCTACTTATAGTTATGTCTCGGATTAGGATAGAATGTGTAGTTGAGCTTTAGACTTCACGTCGTTCATCGATTGAAGATGAAGAACTACTAAGGGAGCTTGTGGAACTTCATCAACAAAAGGTATGTGGAGACTTGAACTCATCTATCACTCAGAAGTCTATTATATTCTATCTCCTATTGAGACAAAGTCATATAACTATATAGACATTTGATATTCCGAGCTGAGTTTAACTCACTTATATCTTTCTCGAAATATGTGTTGGAAAGCTTTTTGCTTTAACTATGTTCATCATTATTCTTGACGAAAGTCAAAAGATAATCATGTGAAAATTACCTGGTAACATCTTACATGATATGTATGAGACAATCATTTGATGTAGACTCAGAATGTTTCGTATTGATCATTCGATCACTCGAAAATTGCTTGTAAGCAAATAGTTTGTGTGAGACAGCTATTGTCATCTTCTAAGAATGTTTCAATGATTGAAATGAGAGTTAAGAGCTAAAACTCATGTCTGGATACATTACGGTTTGTGTACTAAGTGTTGGAATTTTTTTGATAGAATTCAGAACCGGAAGTTAAGTTTACATACCCGTTCGCAAACTTATTCAACTGTTTAAGTCAGGGTACTTAAGTTTGCATACCCGTTCGCAAACTGATTTAACTGTTGAAGTCTGGGAACCAAGTTTGCGTACCCGTTCGCAAACGACTTCAACTGAGTTCGGTCCGGAGCTAAAGTTTGCGTACCCGTTTGCAAACTTTTGGCTTGTGACCAATGTCCGAAACTTAAGTTTGCGTACCCGTTTGCAAACTTAAGTGGTTCAAGTTCTAAAATCGGTTAAGTATGATTTCATACTCAAGAACAAATATATTTATATATTAAGGAATGCAATCTTTGCAAACCGTGGCTAAAATGTTCATGAACTGATTCTTTTGTATCAATCCGATTTTGCTTCAATTGTGTATTGTATACTTCTATGATAATATAAACAATTGAACAACTCTATGAGTAATACAATTAGATTCATTTGATTATCAATTGCTCTAGAAGTGTTAAGATGAACATGGTTAATACAAAAGTGTTCATATGGCTAACTTCGGTTAACCGTTATTGAACCAACTCAATATACACGTTTATGTATGGCTAGTCGGTTACCCATATCTAAATGAAAGTATATTTTATTTGTGTGTAACAATCTAAGACCATATAACGGTGGAACTATATTATCTTGAATCTTAAATCAGGTTTCATCTAACAGTGAATATTGATTGCTTTGTTCCAAAGTTATCAAACCCTGATTTGAAGACTATATAAGGGAGAACTCTAAAACTGGGAAACCTAATCCCCACACCTCATGTGTGATACTAGTTACGACTAGAGTCGATTCTCCTTTAACCTAGGTTTTTCATAAAATCATTATAGGTTAACAACTTAAAGACTTCGTTGGGATTCTGAATCCAAACCCAACTATTTTCTTTGTAGTTGCGTGTTCTGATCTTACTTGTTCTATCGTATTGAGTACTATCTTCTCTAGGATTCGCTCGAAATTTATCTCCGATAGGTAAGATATAAAAATTAATTACAAAGCTCTTCGTCTCATTCTTTGTGATTCCACAATAACTTGTTCTACTACCATATAGTTAAGTTATTGTGAGGTGATTGATATTTTCTAGGTTGTTCTTCGGGAATATAAGACCGAATAATCAATTGGTTCTTGTTCACCTTGATTTATCAAAAGATGGAACAAACTTCGTAGGTATTTCTGTGGGAGACAGATTTATCTATTAAAATAGACTTTTCTGTAAAAGACAAATTTGTTTATCAAGTCTTCGACTTTGGGTCGTAGCAACTCTTAGTTGTGGGTGAGATCATCTAAGGGAATCAAGTGTGTAGAGTCCTGGCGGGATTCAAAGACGTAAGGAACGCGACTGTACCTTAATCAGTGTGAGATTGGTTATGGCTCAACTACATTCCAGTCCAAAGTTAACTTGTAGTAGGTTAGAGTTTGTAGTGGCTTAATATAGTGTGGTGTTCAAATCTGGACTAGGTCCCGGGGTTTTTATGCACGGTTTCCTCGTTAACAAAACTTCTGGTGTCTATGTTATTTCTTTTCCGCATTATATTTTCTATATAATTGAAATATTGCAGGTTGTACGTAGTTCAATCAATTGGTAAATCCAACCTTTGGTTGTTGATTGAAATTGATTAACACTTGAACGTTGGTCTTTGGTACCACCCAAGTTGTTTCTCATAATAATCAGGCTCGCGGATTTCTATCTGTTTGATTTGCTGATTACATTGAGAAACTGAGATATAACTCTTGGATATATTTTCCTTGATTGAGTCTAACTGTCTAGTTGATTCTCTTGGAAATATATTGGAGTTAGACCATATATATTGACTAAACGAAAAATTGGGTGTAGATGTTAAAACCCTGCTTTTTCAATATATTTCTCGGAATACGCGTTGGAAGCTTTTTAGCTTTAGCTAAACTTCATCATCTACTTGACGATTTTAGTTGTAGACAATTTATTTGTTGGGCTAAATATTAAGTCAATATGATCATGTGAAAATTACCTTGAACATCTTACATGATTTGTGCGAGACAATCATTTGATGTTAACTTGGGAAGTTTCGTATTAATCAATTAATCACTTGAAAATTACTTGAAGCTAGTGGTATGGGTAAGATTACCATTCTTGTCTTTTAAGGATGTTTCAATGATTAAATGAGAGTCTTAGAACTGCTACCAGTGTATGGATATATCACAGTACGTACCTTGTATGTGAACTGTGAATACTAGTTCAGGTCCGGAACTCTTGTTTGTGAACAGGTTTAATTGTTAAAGGTCCGGAACTGTGGTTTTCCAACAGTTTTTGCGAACGTCTAAGACTAGGCAAGTCCGGAACTGTGGTTAGCATATTCTGTTTGCGAACATAGTGATCAGGTTCTAAAAGGGTAAGTATGACATTTCATACTCATGAACTCAGGTTCGTTTGCGAACTCAGTTTGCGAACTGAAGTCCCTGGAACTTTAATGAAATAAGGTATGCGAACTTGTTTTGCAAACCGTGGCATTATGTTCATGAATTGGTTCTTGTATAATTACTTTGTACAACTACAAACCAAACCGAATATGTTTCAAATTTTTCATGGATATTTCTATTAGATAGTGAACATTTGAACAACTCACTTAAAGCACATTTAGGTTCATTTGATTATCTATCACGACTGATTGATCATCATATTTGATCTAGAAGTGTTAGATGAATATTTTTTTGACTATAAGTGTTCATGTGGCTAACTTCGGTTAACTATTACTGAGCCAACTGTTATACACGTTTATGTATGGTTCACCCATATCTAAATATAAGTATATTTTATTTGCGTAGATCAAGCTAATACCATATAACAATGGAGATTGATGGCTTATTTTTTAAGAAGACTTAGCTTGAATCTTAAATTAGGAGTTCATCTAACAGTGGATATCAATTGCTTTGTTACTGTAAGGACCCTCAAGCTCGTCAATGCTATTAGACTAGTCAAGAGACGACTAAGCCGCTAATGACTCGACTAATTGGTTATAAACGTTAATTAATATAATTTAATCTAAAAACGATCTAGATACAAAACTAGTACCGTTAGATAGATCTCGAAAAGTTGTGCGAGAAGCACTGCTCGAACATGTCAATCAGATACCAGATGAAGAGGGAAATATCGAATTCGTGAGAAGGGTAAATTCGTCATTTCATAGTTAGACTGACTGGCTGCCCTTATCCAAGTCGTTGGGCGCCGTAGTAATTTCATTTGGCCTTATCACCAAACGTGTCGAGAAAAAACTCATTTATTCTCTTCGCTTCTTCTTCTTCTCCGTTCCTTCTCTGTAGAAAATCGGTGATGAATTTGAGTATTGGTTTGAGAGAGAGAGAGAATCAAAGAGGGAGCGTATGAACTATGAGTTGTTTCTGATGTTGATGAAGAGATGAGGGGGGTGTTTATTCATGGTTAAATCCGTGGAAGATAAGGTTATGATTTCTTGGGTCTTTTGAAGATTGTTGTATAAATTGAAGATGATGAGTATGTCGAGAACCCTGGGTTGATGATGGTGTTGTTAAATCAAGTATTGATTCAAATCCTGAGGATGAAGAAAAGGTAAATTAGGGTTCATTAATTTGAATGTTAAATTGTTTCGTATTGATTGATGTTTTTTTATGATTTTTTCTTGTGTTGATAGATAGGAGGTGGGTTTGTTGTTATTTGAAGCGTAAGTGATATTATGATGTTAATTTTGGATTTCATAGGAAATTAGGGTTTATGTTCTTCCCTAAATCAACCTCAAATTGGGGTTTGTCCTAAATTAAGGTTATTTGATTTGAAATTAGGTCTATGGTGAATGATTTGGATTCATGTGAAGGGGTTTGTGTGAATTAGTCTTTGTAACTAGATTTCCTGAGTTAGAAGTTGTAGATGTTCAGATTCAGGTGGTGTTGGAATTGAAGTTCAACGTGGATGAGATTGATTCAGAACTGAGTTTTTGAGAGTTGTAAATGAAATTAAAATGGCAGTGTTGTTGGAATGAGATGTGTAATGGTTTTGGCACTGCTAATGAAGGGTTTGTCTGTGAGTGAAGATGAATCTTTACTGCAGGTGTTGATGTGGTGTTTGGATGTTATACATATTGTATTGATGCTGATACAAGGATTCAGGGATCGTCTCAATTGAGGTGCTGGTAGAGCTGTAGAAGAAGTTATTGAAGATTTGATGAACCACCGTGAATGAAGCTAAGAAGACGACAGTGTTGAGAGTATTTCATTTGGATTGCAATTGTTGTAGGTGGTACCAATTTTGGGTCTCAAATGAATTAAAGATAAGAAGAAGTGATAGAACCAGTATTGTAGATGGGTTCTCAACAAGATGAAGTGATCTTTATAGCTGATGAATGGTTATGTATAATTGATGAATGTAAGCTATAGATTTGAAGAATTGAACTCAAGACGAAGTCAGTATTGCTGGTGGGGATACTCTTGCTGTAATGGAGGTGGTTATGTGTTGGAATGACAGTGTGGTTGAAGTTCATGGGATATGAATGAATGACTTTGTTTGTGTAGTTGATTTGGTAGATGCTGTAGTGGTAGTTTAGGCTTGTATTTGAGCTTCAGGGTTTGAGTATTTGATTTTTTATTGCATCATTGATTGTGTAATCGAAGTTTGGCATGTGCGATGGCATTGGCCTTGAGCCTTTCTGTTCAATCAAATTATCTGACTGATTCTGTGCTTAGCTGACTCAGTTTATCTGATTGAGTTGAATTGTTTTGACTCATTGAATCCACTGTTTTGACCTGAGTTGACTCATTACAAAGTTAAAGATAAATAATGAAAGAGATGTAAAACTATAGGCTTAGAACCATTAGTTAGTTTATTTAGCCTATAACTAGAGACTTGTATGATATTATGTTTGAACCTTATATGATCCTTTTGGTTACATTCTTAGAGTGCTTGTATGATTAACAGTTGATCTTTATTAACAACGATCGATTCAAAAGATGAACCAGTGGATCGTGGATTTCGAGGTAGGCATGACTTGTCATCAAAACAGGTGAGAACTCGTGTAACCTTCTTGTAATCATTAAGTTGCTTTCTTCGGCGAGTATGTTGTGAAAGCATAACGTTTGTAATTGAATGGGTATGTTGTGTGATATGGTTGGGTGATTCCCCGCGAAAATTGTCTGTGATTCCCCAAAGATCTTTGCTAAGTTTAATAGGGCAATGCTACGTTGTTTGAATATTACTTAGTAGTCCGGCTTTACCCCGGTTAGATATTATTACATTTTATTGTCTTAAGATAGTAGTATGGCTTTACCCCGGTTGATTATTACTTAGTAGTCCGTCTTTACCCCAGTTAGATATTGTTAGAGCATTGCTCGGTCGAGACTTGGTTAAGGCTCAACTACATTCCAGTCCGAAGTTAACTTGTAGTAGGATAGAGTTTGTAACGGCTTAATACAGTGTGGTGTTCAAATATGGACTAGGTCTCGAGATTTTTCAGCATTTACGGTTTCCTAGTTAACAAAATTTCTGGTGTCTGTGTTATTTCTTTTCTGCATTATATTTGTTTATATAATTGAAATATCACAGGTTGTGCGTAGTTCAATCATAATTGATAAATCCGACCTTGTTTGTTGGATATGACTTGATTGACAGCGGGACATTGGTCTTTGGTACAATCCGAGTTATTCTCATAACAATCAGTCCCACGGATTTCTATCTAGTTGATGTACTGATTGTGTTGAGAAAGAGATAAAGCTCTTTGATATCTTTCTTAATTGAGTCTCACTTATAAGTTGGAGCTCTTGGAATTATCTTGAAGTTTAGTCCATGTAGATTGCCGAATGAAATATTGGGTGTAGTTGTTTGATAGACACATTTTTGTGTCTAATTTGTCCTCAATGTCCGTATTGTTGGAACTCTATTTTTGTTTTAATATTGTGTTTTTATGTATTTTTAGGAAATAAACATTTTTGGAAAATTCGGCTCGAAAAGTTGATTTTGGCACCCGGAGGACAAGTGTTATTCGGACTCTCGCTTTTGGATAAGGGGTAACCTAATTACTAAGGGGCAGCCCCAGGTCACCCCAAGGCATCTGCTATTCTCACCCCAGTTCAGGATAGGGGGCATATCATCTTCAACCTTTTTGAATTTCAAATTTTGGCGGGAAAATTGTTCTTGAACTGCCGTGACTAGGGTTGAGGATTTGAAGGTGTTCCAGTGAGATTCAATGGCCCAAATTAAATGGGTTTGTTCCTAGGGCCTAGATAGAGCTGGTATGGGTGTTTGATTCGGTCAAAATTGGTTAGATAACCGGTGGGAATCAAATCAGGGAAGATATTATAAAATAGGAAAAATATTCTATTCTTGAAATTCTTGGATGGAAGAGACGTGCATGGGTTGATGCTATTGGCTGGAAAAAATCCCTACAGCTCAAGGATGATGCGTGAGAAGAGATAAAACAGGGAACAATCCGTAAGAAATCAGAGAATTAAAGAAAAAATATCGGGAATATTTTCATGCACTGCCGAGTAATGGGAAGATTTTTTGGATTAATGAGAAGTTATTCTTGGTCCAAAGGTGTATAAATATAACTATGGGGTTAGCATAGATGGGTGTCGAGAGTTTGGGGTCGAGAGGAGGTCCAGAGAAGCAGAAATCAAGAGGTGATGAAACTCTGTTGCTGTTGCTGCTGCTGATGAAGAACACCAAGAACACAAAGAACAGACTCGCAGGGACAGTCGTTTATGAACAGTGTCTAAGACGCACAGCCGTGGGTCGCAGGGCAGTCTAAACAGCAGCAGCACTTGTCTTTTATCGTTCATTCTGTGACGCTTTTTATGCGTCGCAGATTACAGTTTTACACCATTTTCTCTTCTTCTCATCATTTGTAAACCATTTTTGAGCCATAATAAATTATTTTGAGAGCATTTTTACTATGATGAGTTAAACCCCAACACTGGGACGACGGAGGAGGCCGAGCTTCATACATGGGTAATTTTATTAATTCTTTTTAAGACTTTTGCATTAAAAATTAATTGAAATATGATTTGATTAAATTGGGTGTTATTTGATTAGATGGGTCATGCTTAGCTTAGGTGATTTGATGTTCCATGCTTAACATTTACAATCAATGTTTTGAGAATCTACTTTGGCAAAATAAGAGTCCATATATGTTTTGAGCGATTATTGTTGAGAATAAATTATTGAGCTCTATGTTATGAAGATTGGCCGAATCATTAGTCCCAGTACCTCTCTACCAATTTGTCAATATTTTTGTATATATTTTTATTAAATCTAAAAATTTCATTTCCTTCACAAGTCTGAAACGAATCCTATTTACTACAACCCCACGAAAAATCTTTAATCATTTTGGCGCCGCCGACGCGGATTTGTGTTTAGGTAGAATTTTTAGGTTTTTATTATTTTATTTTTTATTATTCCATTTGTTCTTTTTACGTCTCTTTGGTATGTCTTTGTATTACAGGTTTGAAGTTGGATACTAAAGACCTTGGAATCAAAGCTTAAAGCTAAAAGAGAAGGAAAAAAGACAAAGCAAAAAAAAAAAGAAGAAAAAAAGAGAGAGAAAAAGAAAAAAAAGAGAGAATTTTTTATTTTATTTTTTTAAGAGACTTTCCATTTTTATTTTTATTTTGTAATTATTATTATTTTTATTTATTTTTTCTTTTCTTTGGACTGGACAATCGGGACATTATTTTTATTTATTTTTTTAAACCCTACGGAAGGGTACCCTTAAATACAAACTGTTTGCAGGGAAGGACGACGATTACTATATCGTCTCGGCCCCTCGGGTTCGTACACGGCATATGAGTCGCGGTCCGAGTCGACGACAACGGTTCATCACCCGTCTGGTACGGGAGGTAAGTCCAATCGAAACACCTGCGAATCTCCTGCAAGCGGGTTACTGTCTGCCTTAAGGTGATAATTGTTTGAGGACAAACCAGATTGTTTTTAAATTCCTAGTAAAGGGCAAGGCCTGGCCAATACAAGATAAGGGTTTGGATTTCATCACCGCTCCCTTCTTGCCCGCCTTAGGAAAACGAAACCTAACGCGAACCCAAGCTTAAAATTTGGAATAGAACGAGACCGATAGGGTAACGAGCTTAATAGGAAACTCGTTCGAAAAATATTGGTTGCTCTTTAAGCACACTCCAAAGTTCATGATGGTTTCTGTGAGTTGAATGCGTGACTGTGCCGCCTTGTGATAGCGGTGAGGCCTTGGGTATTCCCTCGCCTCAGTTCAACTTACTTTGACTCAGATTGATTCCAGAGGGGTTTGCTCAAATTGAAACGAATTCCCTTTCGAAAGATAGAAGCTGGTCTAGAAACAATTTAAGTGGAGCCATCATGCTTTTTGATTGCTAGAAATCTTTATGTTTGTTTTGGTGGAGTCGAGTCGGCCTTGTTTGTGGTTGTGTAGAATTCCCTTGCAGTTAAGAATGTCGAACTGGTATGATAGAAGCCAATACAATGAGTATCGATCTGAATTTGAATATGGACATCATCATTTTTATGACCATGGTGGGAATAGTAGTTGGGAACGCCAACCTTTTCAAGGTTATGGTTCATACCATGGTGAGCCCAATTACTATCCACACATGCATCAGTCTTACGATCAAGAAGATTATAGTACTAGTTCTTCGTCTCTAGAGGATACAATCAAACTATTGAAAAGTAGTCCTTTTTATGATCCTTCTGATAATTCCTCTTTACTAGAGTCAACACGTAAGTTAGCTGAGTTGACGCGTAAGTTAGCTGATATGAATAGTATAATTATAGACGAAAGAACTACAATAATGAGTGAACCTTCTTTAGAAGACCATCTCAAGCGGATAGCTGAGACGAACGAAAGAATTGCTCGAAATTACTTGAATTGCCAATATAGTGTATCCAATAATACCCTTGAGAATGAAGATAGTTATTTACACAATCAAGAGAACGAGGTTATAATTGGTAACACTACTTATTTAGATAAGGTTCAATCATCTTCGGACTATTATGATGATGAGGATAGTAGTGATGAAGAATCTGAAATATGTAGGCATAGTGATCAGGAATCTAGTAATCCAATTGAGCTTTATAGTGATTATATTATTTCTACTTCAAATCCAAATAATTTTTATGATTATTCACCTATTCAAGAGGACGAGGATTTTATTAGGAATACCACCATTTTAGACGATGTAGTATTTCCTTTTGATTACGAAGCCGATAGTGGTTTAGAGGAACGGGTTTATTCTGAAAATGATGTTTTAGAGTCTAGCGACTTAGAAACAATAATCTTGAATGAAGAACATAGACTCGTAGAGATGAGTAAAGATGCACTACCTGATAAAAACTTAGAAGAATCAATTGACCACTTCCAAGAATCTGATGATCTAGAAATTAGGGAGATTATGACTAGTCTATCTAGAGACACCGAAAACTCTAAGTTTGGGGGTGATTATCACTTTCCTAGTGCTTTACCTTTAACTCTCAGAAAGTCCCCTCACATAGGACTTGATATCCATGCCTCAACCATCTTACAAGATTATCTTCATACTAGGTTTCCCGAACCTAATGATGTCCTGAAAAAAAGTTCAGTCGTTAGAAACCCATCCTCTGGTTGATGTGGTTTGCCCAGGATATGATACCCAGATTTAATTTGTTTTCCCACCAAATAGTTTTCTTCCAATTGTGGGAACGTATAGATTTCCAATGTGTCACTTATTAAGTTCTGAGACTAAGCCTAAGTACTTTAGGAAATTAGAATCGACACATTTGCTTCAGAATGACCACTACTCTGACTGTGGTCAACTATGTAAGTCATATCTGATTGACTTAGAGGACCCGCAATTATTTAGGTTATTACTTCGTGATTCTAAGTTCGTATTTGAGTTTTTACAGACTCTAAGACCTAATAATTTGGATCCAACCTATGAGGAAATGCGTTCGAGGAAAATATTTTATTTAGACCATTTCATAGAACCTGAACATGAACCACAATTAGATATAAATATCTTAATAAGGAAACTAGATAAGGGCATGTTATTCTTGTTCACTTTCTTGGGTTATTGTAGTTTCCTTTGGTCAGCTCTATTTCGTTTTTAAGACCCACAGTTATTTCGACTGTTACTTTATGGTTCGAGTTGACTAATCCTTTCCTAAGTCTGGCTGAAGACTTTAAACTTAGCACTTCTTGGGAGGTATCCCATGCTCATGCAACACGGTAATATCCTTCCTTAACTCTTTCGCTTCAAATGGTAACAATTTCTCCTTGTTCATGCTTTTAGTTTCATCTTTAGAACATTGAGGACAATGTTAGATTTAAGTTTGGGGGTACGGGAGAAACTTTTTAGTTGCAATAAATAAACTCCAGAGCCTAGAAATTTATGCGTATTTAGGATGGCACTAACCAATCTAAGTGGATGGAAGCATTTTGGTTGTAGGAGTTGAGGAACCATTCTGAATAGATGGAAACATCTAAAGAGTCTATTCATAAAAGCACAGAGCTCAGGTGTTAGAAATAACATGATAGTTTCACCATATTTCGTTGAGTCCTTTTCACTTCTATTTTTATTTTATTTTTCATTTTAAACTATGTTTCTCTAAGTGATTAGGTGGGGCACACGATTCAAGTTGTTACCACTGCTAGGGTGAATTAGAGTGATTGAGTTACTATATAAAAATAAATAAAAATAAATTAAGACCGGACCAATTAGACCAATCGGAATAAGTATTAACACTTGGATAACAATATGCGTGTATTCTCCTTGTATCCGTCGCCTAAGCAAGCGTGGAATGCAGGACCCGTGGGAACTATCGTGTAATCTGCTGACAAGAAGCATGCGCTTGGATCAAAAAGATCTATTCATGCCGTTAAGTTAAAAAAAAAATGGTTATTGTTCTGTGTAGTCAACTGCTGGTTCCCTTGTATTTGCCAGTTTGTTGATCTAGATTTAAGTTATTGACCGCTGGTTCCCTTGTATATGCCAACAGTGTTGATATTAGTCAGACCGGTATCTCAGTCCATTAGGATAGGTTCATTTTAGCAGTGGCCTTCAGACAGATATGTGAAACATTGATCATTTGGTCAACATCAACACCATCTATGTTTTTCTATATCCATCTCTTAATCTTTCCATGTGATTAGTTTGACTCCGAATATGATGTCCATAGTGCAACTATCTGAGTAGAGCTCTGTCACTTATATATGAATTTTAGTATGCTTGAGTGCAAACTCGTGTACATCAATTGGAATTTCGCATCAGGGTACTTCCTCTTGTAGTCAATAAGTATGCCAACCAAGGAGATTCTTTAGTGCCTTCCAAGGTTCGTTGTAGATAGCTAGGGTCTGGAGTAAAGGTTTTGTGGGTACACCTCTGGTAAACCCTCCGGAGACAACACTCCGCCACTAGGGCCACCTAGTGGTTTAATGGCTTTCTGCACGTGCTAAGTGTAGTCATTTTACTTTCTAGATTAGATTTGCTCGAGGACTAGCAAATAATAAGTTTGGGGGTATTTGATAGACACATTTTTGTGTCTAATTTGTCCTCAATGTCCGTATTGTTGGAACTCTATTTTTGTATTAATATTGTGTTTTTATGTATTTTTAGGAAATAAACATTTTTGGAAAATTCGGCTCGAAAAGTTGATTTTGGCACCCGGAGGACAAGTGTTATTCGGACTCTCGCTTTTGGATAAGGGGTAACCTAATTACTAAGGGGAAGCCCCAGGTCACCCCAAGGCATCTGCTATTCGCACCCCATTTCAGGATAGGGGGCATATCTTCTTCAACCTTTTTGAATTTCAAATTTTGGCGGGAAAATTGTTCTTGAACTGCCGTGACTAGGGTTGAGGATTTGAAGGTGTTCCAGTGAGATTCAATGGCCCAAATTAAATGGGTTTGTTCCTAGGGCCTAGATAGAGCTGGTATGGGTGTTTGATTCGGTCAAAATTGGTTAGATAACCGGTGGGAATCAAATCAGGGAAGATATTCTAAAATAGGAAAAATATTCTATTCTTAGAATTCTTGGATGGAAGAGACGTGCATGGGTTGATGCTATTGGCTGGAAACAATCCCTACATCTCAAGGATGATGCGTGAGAAGAGATAAAACAGAGAACAATCCGTAACAAATCAGAGAATTAAAGAAAAAGTATCGGGAATATTTTCATGCACTGCCGAGTAATGGGAATATTTTTTGGATTAATGAGAAGTTATTCTTGGTCCAAAGGTGTATAAATATAACTATTGGGTTAGCATAGAGGGGTGTCGAGAGTTTGGGGTCGAGAGGAGGTCCAGAGAAGCAGAAATCAAGAGTTGATGAAACTCTGTTGTTGCTGCTGCTGCTGATGATGAAGAACACCAAGAACACGAAGAACTGACTCGCAGAGACAGTCGTTTATGAACAGTGTCTAAGACGCACAGCCGTGGGTCGCAGCGCAGTCTAAACAGCAGCAACACTTATCTTTTATCGTTCATTCTGTGACGCTTTTTGTGCGTCGCAGATTACAGTTTTACACAATTTTCTCTTCTTCTCATCATTTGTAAACCATTTTTGAGCCATAATAAATTATTTTGAGAGCATTTTTACTATGATGAGTTAAACCCCAACACTGGGACGACGGAGGATGCCGAGCTTCATACATGGGTAATTTTATTAATTCTTTTTAAGACTTTTGCATTAAAAATTAATTGAAATATGATTTGATTAAATTGGGTGTTATTTGATTAGATGGGTCATGCTTAGCTTAGGTGATTTGATGTTCCATGCTTAACATTTACAATCAATGTTTTGAGAATCTACTTTGGCAAAATAAGAGTCCATATATGTTTTGAGCGATTATTGTTGAGAATAAATCATTGAGCTCTATGTTATGAAGATTGGACGAATCATTAGTCCCAGTACCTCTCTACCAATTTGTCAATATTTTTGTATATATTTTTATTAAATCTAAAAATTTCATTTCCTTCACAAGTCTGAAACGAATCCTATTTACTATAACCCCACGAAAAATCTTTAATCATTGTTATACCCCGCGTTTCAATTGGTTTTAGAGCAGGAAAACACGCTAAGACCTCATAAGTATGTGTTTGTAGTTATCTGACTCTATAGACATAAGTGATATCTCTATAAACATACCACCAGTCTTCGATGGCTCAAATTACTTATGGTGGAAAAGTGTTTTGTGTGCCTTTCTTCAAGCGCATGATTTTCAATCATGGGTTCGTGTTGTAAATGGCTATGATCCTCCAACAATTATATATAATAGACGGTGTAACTGTTGCAAAGGATATGAAATTGGTAAATATAGTGAAGTCGATATTAGTGCTGCAAAGAAAAATTCTGGGGGATTAAATGCTATTATCCATGCCATTACCCTAGATATTCAGCACCATGTGACTACGTGCTCTAGGTCTAAAGATGTTTGGGATATCTTAGCAACCGTATTTGAAGGGAATACCTCTGAGAAAGAAGCTAGGCTTCAGAACCTAAATTCTGATTGGGAAAACCTTCGTATAGCTGATGAAGATTCATTTCATGAGTTTAATCACAAAGTGTCTGAAATTGTTATTACATCATTTGCATTGGGTAAGATTATTCCTAAAAAGGACATTGTGACGAAGATTCTCAGATATCCACCAGCTAGATACGATTCTAAGAAATATGCCATCGTTGAGGGAAATAACCTTGAAAAACTTTCCATACTCTTGTTCGAAACTTAAAGATCTTTGATCACGAACATCTATCTAAAGATGGAAAGGATATTTTGTTCAAAGCAGAAAAGAAACACTAATCTACTTGATAAATTTAAAAGTGTTGGCAACTCTGTGAATGATCCTATTGAGACTGAATCATCAGATAATGATCTTGACAACTCAGTTTTTCTGTACAAAAGATAGTTTAGAGATCTTTTTTTGAAAAGAAGTAAACGCTTCACTTGAGACAAACCTAGATCATTGTTTAATCCTCATGATCGTGTGCCTCCTAAAAACAGGGATACTGTCGACACTGATGATGAGGATATTCCACAGTGCTTCAAGTGTAAAGGATTTGGTCATTTTGCTAATGATTGTCCAAATCGTAGAAAGTACACTGGAAACAAAGGTCTTGCTGCAACTCTTGATGAAACATCTGATCACTATGATTCTACAGAAGATGAAAAATCAAGTGTAGCTCTCCTTGGTGAAAATATCAATTTTGATAATTGTAGCAATACTCATATCAACCTTGACATTTTTCCTGGAGATACATCATCGACTGCATTGGATGATGAAATGGATTTTTTCTCTGTCTAATGAAAACTCTACCTCTTATATTTCAGGTACATCGCTTTGTGTAGCAGCATGTTCATCCATGGTGCTTGAACTATCCTCCACATTAACATATCCTTACTGTACTATTAAGGGTCATGAACTCTCTAATTGTTTTAAGTACAAACATAAAGTAAGGTATATCAACAAACTACAACGGAGAGCCAGTCAATTAGCAAACAAGATTCAACTTGTTCTGAAATCAAATTCATCCAAGGTATGTAAATTTAACCCCTCTCCTAAGAAATTGATTTGTAAGGAAAAGGTTAGATCGCTACAGAAAAGAACTAGGTCTAAATGACCTATAAAGAGGGATGTTGATAATTCTGTGCAAGCATCTTGTGGTGAACAAATTATTGTTCACCCCAACACAGTCTAATTGTGTTGAGAGTGCATATTGTCTCATGTGCACGTTTTTTTTTGAAAAGAGACAAGAGTTGTGCACAATCGGTCTCTAGGGTCAGAAACTATTCTAGTTTGTATCTTGAATATTATTACTTGAATTTTCATATGTTCTATTCATATTTTTCTATTTTTCAAGTAATGGTATTGAAAAGATTTCACCCTATTTGAATAAAAGGTTCAATCGACATTTTTACCCTTCTTAGGATTGTTTGTGTTGATTGTACGTGGACACTACTTACTCTGTATATAGTTTCCGTAACCTTGCAGTCTTTTTCCTTCTTTGAAACTCTTTTCATCAAAAGGTCACAAAACCCATATTTCAAAATTATGGAGACTTCAAGCACCATTTCTTCTGATGGAAAAGATATTAATATGATTGTTAAGTCGTCAGTCATAAAGGAAAAAGAGAAATCCCATTCCTCTACAACTTTGAAGAGAAATAGGAAGAATATGAAGAAATTTAGAGCTAACAACTCAAATCTTCAAAAGTTTTTTGTTCTTTTTGAAGAGTTAAAACAAACAAGGATGGAGATTCAGCAAATAAAGGCTATTGTACTAATATCTTTTGAAATCCAAAAGGCCCTGGTTCGGCAACATTCAAGAAGGTTTGTTATAATTGACCCCTTTCTTCATGAACCTTATGTTCTAATGTCTGTTGACGATAAGTAGTTCGGGGACGACAAAGAATTTTTCAAGAATCTTAATGTCTAGGAGACTTCTTATGAGAAATTATTCTTATGTTTAAGAAGGATAACTAGGGTTTGGTATAACAAATATTGTGATTAGACATAGCTATTTCCAACGTTTTTTCATCTTGTAATGTTTTTAGATTTATTTATTTAAATTCTAAGTTATTTGGAAGATGATCTTGCAGTATTAGATCTTATTGGTTTTATATATTGCAAATGTCTTATGAGATATATACGCGTTTACGTTCATGAACTGTGTTGTTATCTCATATATGCTCAAATGTTAAGTCTATTATGTCTTTATGCAAATATTGGTAAAAGATAAAATGAACTTTTTGAGAAATTCCGCAGTATTGATCTTTCCCTGATCCACTATTATGTGAAAGTACTGTATTCACGTAAGATTTATTATGTTGACTGTTTCCGGTTAAATTAATCATAAAGTTTCTCTTTTGATTAGTTTACTCGATGATATTTTGGACATTAACAAATTGCGTCCAAAGAAATCCTTCTTTTCTCGTAAAAGTAAGGTCGCTCATGTTGTTCTCTTGGGAATGACATTAAATGGGGGAGAGTTCTTAAATGAACTTGTGCTTAATTTCCATATCTTTGTGGGGAGAACGGTTGTGGAATTTGGAGGGGTTAACTTGTATTTTAATAAACTCCTTGATGAATATACTAAGTTTCGACTATGTTAAATCATCGGAGAAAGTTGATGCGTTTCTTTTTAGTCATGAATTATCTTTTGTGAATTCATTATGATCCCATAGTTTTTGTACGTTTTCCAATTCATATTGACAAAAAGGGGGGGAATTACTTAGTAGTTAATACTACATACATATGGTTTACGGATCATTACGTAAGGGGGAGTGGATTTCATTTTAAGATGGAAGTATTAGCTAAGGGGGAGTGATACATATCACCATAGTATTATTTCAAAGTTGTGATGCAATTGGACTTTGATTCTATATAACAATACTATGACATTGAATAAACAATGATTGAGAACTTTCGTTTTCGTATTGTTATTTCTACGGATCTTCAACAACAATGATGCTGAGTTGAACACATTCAGAATCGATAGAGAACTTGAAGTAACGAAGAATTCAAGGAAATTTAAGAGCCAAGAAAATCAAGCATGATGGATCAGAAGCTACAAAGTTTATTTATTTTGTAATCCATATGTATTGATAGTTTTGTCACTAGAATTGACAAAGGGGGATATTGTCAAAGAACTGCTAGGTCGAACTCGCAAGCGTTGCTATCTCAAGCTTGTTTGTCAAGCTTAGTTGATCAAAATTATATACTTGATTTCTAGTCTACTTATAGCTATGTCTCGGATTAGGATAGAAGTGTGCAGTTGAGCATTAGACTTCACATCATTCACCAATTGAAGAAGATCTACTAAAGAGCTTGGAGGAACTTCATCAACAAAAGGTATGTGGAGACTAAAACTTATCTATCACTCAGAAGTCTAATCTATTCTATCTTCTAAAGAGACTAAGTCGTATAGCTATATAGACTTTTACATTATACACATTTGAAATTTCGAGCCGAGTTTATATCGTTTATATATTTCTCGAAATACGTATTAGAAGCTTTTTAACTTTAGCAAAACTTCATCATCCACTTGATGAGTTTAGTTGTAGACAATTCATTTGTTGGAAACTAAATATTAAGTCAAGATGATCATGTGAAAATTACCTTGAGCATCTTACATGATTTGTATGAGACAATCATTTGATGTTTAACTTGGGAAGTTTCGTATTGATCGATTAATCACTTGAAAATTACTTGAAGCTAGTGGTATGTGTAATGTTAGAGCATAGCTCGGTAAACCTCGCATGCGTTGCTATATCAAGCATGTTTGTCAATGTTAGTGATCAAAACTATAAGTCTTGATTTCTAGTCTATTATAACTAAGTCTTGGACTAGGATAGAAAAGTGTAGTTGAGCTCAAGGACTTCATGGAGATTCATCATACAACAACGAAGATTTATACAAGGAACCATGGAACTTTATCAACAAAAGGTATGTGGAGACTTGAACTTATCTATCACTCAAAAGTCTATCTATTCTATCTCCTACTTCTTATGAGACAAAAGTCATATGCTATATAGACTGGATCATACACATTTGACATTTCGAGATGAGCATTCATTGTTATCTTTTCTCGAAATTGTGTGTTGGTAAAGCGTTTCGCTTTGATCAAGTTTATCTTCACCTAGTGACGAAAGTCATGAAAAGTTTCAATTACTTTGAGAATTGCTCTGACGTGAATCGGTCTGTGAATAACGGCTACATAACGTCCTCTGAGAATGTCTCAATGATTGGAATTAGAGTTTAGATTACATAACCATGTATTCCTTGAACCGAAGTTTTCGAACTTTGTTGATCAAGAGAAATCAGAAGGATTGTGGAATTGGCTTGCCAAGTCCGCGAACCCAGTCCGCGAACTGTCGGAAGTTCTCGACTGAGAATTTCTGCTGGGATTTTCCAATTACTCGTTTGTGTGCTTAGTCCGCGAACTTGCGGAAGTTCTCTTCCCGAAAATTTCTACTGAGTTTGGAAAACTCCGCCGGTTTACTTAAGTCCGAGAACTTGTTTGTGAACTTAATAGGTTATGATCTAAAGATGTGCTCTGAACATGAAACTTAAATTACTAAGGAATGCTTTATGCAAACTGTGGCTATAAGTTCATGAGCCGATTCAGTGAATCGAATCATCTTTGTTTCAATTGTGTCTTGTGTAGTTACATAAGATCTCATAGCAATTGAACAACTCTCTAACTAGTTCATTTGAGTCAATTGAACTAGTTATGGTGAAGAAGAACATGGTTAATATGAAATGCTCATATGGTTGACCTTTTGGGTTACTATGTTGAACCAACATGCACATACACGTTTGGGCATGGTTTTCACGAACCCAATAAACGTTTACCCAAGTGTGTGTGACAAGCTATGTTTTTCGATCTAACGGTTGAGAAATATTAGCTTGAATCTAAATTAGGTTTTCATCTAACGGTGAATATGGATTGCTTTATAACTAACGCAAAACCCTGATTTGAAGGCTATATAAAGGAGACATCTAGCATTGTGCAAAACTAATCCCCACACGTCTGTGTGATACTAGTGCGTCCGCTAGAGTCTATCTCCATTAACCTTTGATTTTCTTCTCTAAAATCAGGTTAACGACTTAAATACTTCATTGGGATTGTGAAGCCAGACCGAGACTACTTTATCGTAGTTGTGTGATCTGATCTTGCATCTTCTATCGTACGAGTACAATCTTTAATTGGCTTGAGAACATGAGAGTTCTCCGATAGGCAAGATAAAGAAGTCACAAACATCTTCGTTCACTGTTTGTGATTCCTCGACAAACCGCTTGTGTAGTCAAGAAGGATTGTTGAGAGGTGATTGATTAATCTAGTCTGTTCTTCGGGAATATAAGACCGAATTATCAATTGGTTCTTGTTCACCTTGATTTATCAAAAGACGGAACAAAACTAGGGTTTTTCTGTGGGAGACAAATTTATCCTTTGATAGACTTTTCTGTGTGAGACAGATTTGTTTATTATCAAGCCTGCGATTTTGGGTTGTAGCAACTCTTAGTTGTGGGTGAGATCAACTAAGGGAATCAAGTACGCAGTGTCCTGCTGGGATCAGAGGCGTAGGAGTACAACTGTACCTTGGATCGGTGAGAGACTGATTGGGGTTCAACTATAGGCCAATCCGAAGTTAGCTTGTAGTAGGCTAGTGTATGTAGCGGCTTAATACAGTGTGTATCCAATCTGGACTAGGTCCCGGGGTTTTTCTGCATTTGTGGTTTCCTCGTTAACAAAACTTCTGGTGTTTGTGTTATTTCTTTTCCGCATTATATTTTATATAATTGAAATAATACAGGTTGTGTGTTAAGATCATCAACTTCTCTAATCCAACTTTTGGTTGTTGATTGTAGTTGATTGATCCTTGGATATTGGTCTTTGGTACCGTCCAAGTTATCTCTCTTTGATAAAGACTCGCAGATTTCTATTTGCTTGAGTAAAGATCAAATCGAGAGATTGAGATATAAACTCTTTGATTTATCTTTTTATTGATTGAGTATGAATGTCTAGTTGATTCTCATAAAAAGTATATTGGAGTTTGTCCATACAGATTTCTAAGTGAAATATAGGGTGATGTTGTTAGACCCCCGCTTTTTCAATTGGTATCAAAGCAGGCAAACACGTTTAAGACCTAACAAGTCCGTGTTTGTAGCGATCTGACTCTATGGACAGAGGTGATATCTCTATTAACTTACCACCAGTCTTCGATGGCTCCAATTAATTATGGTGGAAAATTGTTATGCGAGCTTTTCTTCAATGGCGTGATTTTCAATCATGGGTATATGTGGTGAATGGTTATGATGCGCCCGTTATTGCAGCTGGAGACGGAACTGTTCCCAAGAATATTGGTGAATATAATGCTGCTGAGATTCTTGCTGCAAAGCAGAATTATGAAGGGTTAAATGCTATCATACATGCCATTGCCCCAAGTATTCAACACCATGTGTCTAGTTGCACTAGGTTTAAAGATGCTTGAGATATCTTAGAAACCGTATTTGAAGGAAACTCCAGTGAAAAGGAAGCTAGGCTTCAAAACCTTAATTCCGATTGGGAGAACCATCGTATGGCATATGAAGAAACATTTGATGAGCTTAATCACAAAGTGTCTGAAATTGTTAATGCATCTTTTGCATTGGGTAAGATTATTCCTGAAAAGGACATTGTGATGAAAATTCTCAGATCGCTGCCATCTAGATACGAGTTTAAGAAGCATGCCACCGTTGAGGGGAATAACCTCGATAATCTTTCCAGAAACACCTTGGTTGGGAAGCTAAAGATCTTTGACCATGAGAATACATCCAAAGTCGGTAAGGATGTTGCCTTTAAAGCACAGAAGAGCACTAAATTACTTGCCAAAGGTAAAAGTGTTCATGTCTCTGAGGATGATCAGTCTGAGAATGATTTTTCAGATGAATACCTTGACAAGTCGGTCTCCTTGATCACAAGACAGTTTAGGGAACTTCTGTTGAAGAGAAGTAAACGGTTTTCAAGAGACAAACCTAGGTCATTAGACAAACCTCACGGTCGCCTACCTCCTAAAATCATGTATGCTGACGAGGCTGATGACGAGGACATGCCTCAGTGCTTTAAGTGTAATGGTTTTGGCCATTTTTCTAACGAATGCCCAAATCGTAGAAAATACACTGGGAACAAAGGACTAGCTGTAACACTTGATGAAATGTCTGAAACCTATGATTCCGATGAAGATAGGAAATCAAGTGTAGGGCTCCTTGGTGAAAACATCGATTTTGATACTTGTAGTAATACATATATCAACCTCAATGGGTTCGGAGAAGAAGAAAACCCAATCAAGCTGGAAGATTCTCTAACTGGAAACCCATGTCAGTAATGTTTCAGGATCCACTGTATGTCTAGCTACTTGCACATCTCAGATGTCTGAATACTATCCAAGTTTGACGTGCTCGTTTTTTCGATGAAGGGACACGAACTATCAAGGTGTTACAAATACAAGCACCAAATAAGGCACGCCAACAAACTTTAACGAAGAGCAGATCGATTAGCAAGGAAGCTGAAACTTGCTCAGAAGACCGTCGAGGTATGTAGGATCTTATCTTCGTCTAAGAAGTTGGTTTTCAGGGATAGAGTAAGACCATTTGTAAAGAAAGTACCGTCGAATCGTTTTGACAGACAGAAGTCTGAGGATTCCTCCCATGAGGAAAAATATGGACAAATCGTTGTTCATCGCAACACAACTTGATTGTGTTGTTGGGAAAATCTTGTATCATTTGCCTGATCAAAAAAGACAAGATTGTGAACGTAAATGCTTTAGAAAAGGGTGTTTTCTTAGGTTTGTTGTTTTCTGTCTATCAAATAAAATAAAGGGTTATTATCGATAATTCTACTCTTTATAAGGTTTTAGAGTTGAACGACCACGAACCTGTTTATAGGTTTCGAACCCTACATTCCTTTTTCCTCCTTGATATTCTTTGTATATCAAGACTGTTTAATGAGATTGTGAATTCCATCCACAAAAATCAGTTGGTTATAACTGTTCTCAAAGCATCGTGTCTATGGAGAGAAAAGATGTCAACATGATTTTTAAATCCTCAATCAAGGAAAAAGAAAAATCTCCTGCAACTCCGTCTTTGAAAAGAAAAAGGAGGAATACAAGAAAGCCAAAGGCTGTGCCTTCAAAATCTCAGAAGTTTTCCGATGTTCTTGATGAGTTGAAGGAAGTAAGAAAGGAGATTCGTGAAATAAAGGCTTTTGTGTCAAAGTCCTTAGAAATTCAGAGAGCCCTGGTACGACAATCAGCCAAGACAGTTCGTTGATATAAACTCCTATCTTCGCGAACCATATGTTCCAATGGCTGTTGACAACAAGGAGTTCAGGAATGATGCTGAATTTATCAAAGGCATTATCGCCTAGGATGTCTTCTTTTTGGATTAATTAGAAGAATAACTAGCATTTTGAATAGCGATGATTGTGACTACACATAGCTATTTTTGTTTTCATCTTCTTATGTTATTTTTAAGTTTATTTGTTTTAAATTCTAAAAATATTTGGAGGATGATGTTATTGCAATATTAATGGTTTTATATATTGCAATATTTTTATGGGATATGTATTGTTTGCGTCCATGAACTTGAAGGTCCCATATTGTGTCAAAAGTAAAGTCGTTCATAAATTGATATTCGCATTGATGAAAGGATGAACGGACTTTTGACATATACAAAAGTTATGCCTATGCAGTCATTAAATTGATGGAAAATAGGATGAAATCTTTTGTGTAACAAGGATAAAGTCTTTTATGTCGTTAAGATGGAAAATAAAATAGATCCTTGTATGTTATCCACGGTATTGATCTTTATTGATCCATTTTGTTATGTTTTACCGTGAAGGCTCCATTGTGTGTCTTATGTTGAGCACCTTACAACTAAGTTGATTTTTCTTATTGGATTTGTTGGTTGTTCCGTAAGATACTATATGTGGAGCATTAGGAACTAAATTAATTAACTAGTTCGGTTATTTAGTTTGTACTCCATAACTTTTCTTTCTTATGTTGAGTACATTTACGGTTAAGGTTGTCATACTATATGATGAACTTAGTCGAGTTTCCATAAGTTCTCTTATATTGAGCCCAAAATAATTAATCTGATTACTTCGGTGATTAGTTTGGTTATTTGTATTCCAATTAGATTAATTATAGGTTCTCTTGTAATTAATCTAGTTGAGTTTTCATATATTCCACAAGTTCCTGTGTTGAGTATATGAAAGGCTACACTATCATGTTCTATTGGTTAATGTAGTCATATATTCTGTAAGGTTTTCCTTATGTTGAGTATTTGAACGGTTAAGTTAGTCATCTCCGTATGATTGACTTAGTCGTAGCTCCGTGAGTTTACTTATGTTGAGCACTTTCAATTAAATTGATCACTTTTGTGGTTTGATTTAGTTGTGCATTCCAATTAAATTAATCATGGGTTTACTTGTGATTAATTTGGTTGAATTTTGGATATAGAAAATCATTCTCATGGTTTTTGGTGTCCAATAAAAAATCCTTCTTTTCTTTCAAAATTAAGGTCGCTCTTGTTGTTCTCTCGGGAATGACATCAAATGGGGAGAGTTCTTTTGAACTTGTGCTTAATGGTAATATCTTGCGGGGAGTACGGCTGTGGAATTTTATAGGGGTTATCTTGCATCTTAAAACTCCTTGACGAATGCTGTTAGCTTCGGCTATAAGATTGCATCTAAATTAAGATGATGTGTTTTCTTTCTTTTGGTCATGAAATGTCTCTTGTGGAAATTTCATTATGATCCCATTCTTGTACCTTTGCCAATTTTATTGACAAAAAGGGGGAGAAATATTGTAGTTCACACTACAAATACATATGGTTTTCGGATCATTGTGTAAGGAAGAGTGGTTTCCATGATCGAGATGAAGTATTGACTAAGGGGGAGTGATACATATCACCATAGTATTATTGTTAAAGTCGTGATGCAATTGGACTTTGATGTTACATAATAGTACTATGACACTGTATAATAATGATCGAGAATCTCGATTTCTCTCATTGTTATAGCTACGGATCTTCAACAACGATGGTGCTAAGCTTACAACCTTTGGGATCTTTGGAGTACTTGGAAGGACGAAGATTTCAAGGAACGTTGAAGATTAGACTATGGAATAGGAGCCACTAAAGTTTATCTTTTTTGTATTCCATATGTATTAATAGTTTTGTCACTAAAATTGACAAAGGGGGAGATTTTTAGAGCATAGATCGGTCAACCTCGCATGCGTTGCTATATCAAGCATGTTTGTCAATGTTAGTGATCAAAACTATAAGTCTTGATTTCTAGTCTATTATAGCTAAGTCTCGGACTAGGATAGAAAAGTGTAGTTGAGCTCAAGGACTTCATGGCGATTCATCATACAACGAAGAAGATCTATACAAGCAACCGTGGAACTTCATCAACAAAAAGGTATGTGGAGACTTGAACTTATCTATCACTCAAAAGTCTATCTATTCTATCTCCTACTTCTTATGAGACAAAAGTCGTATGCTATATAGACTGGATCATACACATTTGACATTTTGAGCTGAGTATTCATTGCTTATCTTTTCTCGAAATCGTGTGTTGGTAAAGCGTTTCGCTTTGATCAAGTTTATCTTCACCTAGTGACGAAAGCCATGAAAAGTTTCAATTACTTTGAGAATTTCTCTGACGTGAGTCGGTCTGTGAATAACGGCTACATAACATCCTCTGAGAATGTCTCAATGATTGGAATTAGAGTTTAGATTACATAACCATGTATTCCTTGAACCGAAGTTTTCGAACTTTGTTGATCAAGAGAAAACAGAAGTATTGTGGAATTGGCTTGCCAAGTCCGCGAACCCAGTCCGCGAACTGTCGGAAGTTCTCGACCGAGAACTTCTGCTGGGATTTTCCAATTACTTGTTTGTGTGCTTAGTCTGCGAACTCAGTCCGCGAACCCAGTCCGCGAACTGGCGGAAGTTCTCTTCCCGAGAATTTCTGCTGAGTTTGGAAAACTCCGCCGGTTTACTTAAGTCCGCGAACTTGTTTGTGAACTTAATAGGTTATGATCTAAAGATGTGCTCTGAACATGAAACTTAAATTATTAAGGAAATACTTTATGCAAACCGTGGCTATAAGTTCATGAGCCGATTCTGTGAATCGAATCATCTTTGTTTCATTTGTGTCTTGTTTAGTTACATAAGATCTCATAGCAATTGAACAACTCTCTAACTAGTTAATTTGAGTCAATTGAACTAGTTATGGTGAAGAAGAACATGGTTAATATGAAATGCTCATATGGTTGACCTTTTGGGTTACTATGTTGAACCAACATACACGTACACGTTTGAGCATGGTTTTCACGAACCCAGTAAACGTTTAGCCAAGTGTGTGTGACAAGCTATGTTTTTCGATCTAACGGTTGAGAAATATTAGCTTGAATCTAAATTAGTTTTTCATCTAACGGTGAATATGAATTGAATTATAACTAAGGCAAAACCCTGATTTGAAGGCTATATAAAGGAGACATCTAGCATTGTAAAAAACTAATCCCCACACGTCTGTGTGATACTTGTGCGCCCGCTAAAGTCGATCTCCATTAACCTTTGATTTTCTTCTCTAAAATCAGGTTAACGACTTAAAGACTTCATTGGAATTGTGAAGCCAGACCGATACTACTTTATCGTAGTTGTGTGATCTGATCTTGCATCTTCTATCATACGAGTAAAATCTTTGATTGGCTTGAGAACGTGAGAGTTCTCCGATAGGAAAGATAAAGAAGTCACAAACATCTTCGTCACACTGTTTGTGATTCCTCGACAAACCGCTTGTGTAGTCAAGAAGGATTATTGAGAGGTAATTGATTAATCTAGGATGTTCTTCGGGAATATAAGACTGGATTATCAATTAGTTCCTGTTCAACTTGATTTATCAAAAGACGGAACAAAACTAGGTTTTCTGTGGGAGACAAATTTATCCTTTGATAGAATTTTCTGTGTGAGACAGATTTGTTTATTATCAAGCCTGCGATTTTGGGTTGTAGCAACTCTTGGTTGTGGGTGAGATCAGCTAAGGGAATCAAATACGCAGTGTCCTGCTGGGATCAGAGGCGTAGGATTACAACTGTACCTTGGATCGGTGGGAGACTGATTGGGGTTCAACTATAGTCCAGTGTGAAGTTAGCTTGTAGTAGGCTAGTGTCTGTAGCGGCTTAATACAGTGTGTATTCAATCTGGACTAGGTCCCGGGGTTTTTCTGCATTTGCGGTTTCCTCGTTAACAAAACTTCTGGTGTTTGTGTTATTTCTTTTCCGCATTATGTTTTATATAATTGAAATAATACAGGTTGTGCGTTAAGATCATCAACTTCTCTAATCCAACTTTTGGTTGTTGATTATAGTTGATTGATCCTTGGATATTGGTCTTTGGTACCGTCCAAGTTATCTCTCTTTGATAAAGACTCGCAGATTTCTATTTGCTTGAATAAAGATCAAATCGAGATATTGAGATATAAACTCTTTGATATATCTTTTTATTGATTGAGTCTGACTGTCTAGTTGATTCTCATAAAAATTATATTGGAGTTTGTCCATACAGATTGCTAAGTGAAATATTGGGTGTTGTTGTTAGACCCCCGCTTTTTCATGTAAGATTACCATTGTTGTCTTCTAAGTTTGGTTTAATGATTAAATGAGAGTTTTAGAATTGCTACCAATGTCTGGATATAAAAAAATATGCGTACCTTTTATACGAACTGTGAATACTAGTTCAGGTCCAGAACTCTTGTTTGCGAATTGTGTTTGCAAACGGGTTTAACTGACAAAGGTCCGGAACTGTGGTTTTTGAACAATGTTTGCAAACGACTAATTATAGGTAAGCCTGTGGTTTGCATACTCAGTTTCTCAGGTTCGTTTGCGAACTAAAGTCCCCGGAACTTTAATGAAATAAGGTATGGGAACTTCTTTTGCAAACCGTGGCATTATGTTTATGAATTGGTTCTTGTATAAGTAATTTGTACAACTACAAACCAAACCGAAAATGTTTCAAATTGTTCATGGATATTTCTAGTGGGAATGTTATAGTTACCCTTCATTTTGACTGACTTGGGAAAAATGCCCTTACGGGTCTTTACTAATACCCCTAATGGCATAGTTAAATTTTTTTACAAAACTAAAAATCATATTATTCCTCTTTTAACCTTCCACCATCGTTCATTCTTCTTTAGTTCACCAATCTCAGAAAACAGTTAAGAAAAATGCTTCGTCTCTCCTACCACCATCATCCGCATCGCTCCCACCACCATCACCATCTCAATCGCTGCCACTATAAACAACACCACCACCTCGATCACTACCATCAGCAGCTCTGTTACATTTTATACATGATTTTAACTTGTTATCAATTGTTATCCATCTTTTTAGGTTAAAATTGATTTCAAAATCAGATTCAGAGATCGGATTTGTTTCTTTGTTTTCGATTTTATAATATCGAGTTGAAGATTCAAACTAACGATCACGTTTTCAATTTTCAGATCTGCAAAATTTATGATACAGTTTGAAATCGATTTTTGAAGATATTTGAAAAAGCGGGGGTCTAACAACACCATCCAATATTTCGTTTAGCAATCTGTATGGAATAACTCTGAAATACTTTGCTAGAGAATCAACTAGATAGTCAGACTCAATCTAGATAAAAGTATCTCAAGAAGTTAATATCTCTCTCTTGATTTGATTTTTACTCAAGCTAAAATCAATAGCGAGTCTTTATCAAATACAAGGAATAACTTGGACGGTACCAAAGACCAATGTCCAAGGATCAATCAACAACCAAAGGTTGGATTTCCAATTGATGATCACGAATGCACAACCTGTATTGTTTCAATTATATAACAAATATAATGCAGAAAAGAAAGAACACAGACAACAGAAATTTTGTTAACGAGGAAACCGCAAATGCAGAAAAACCCCGGGACCTAGTCCAGATTGAATACACACTGTATTAAGCCGCTACAGACACTAGCCTACTCCAAGCTAACTTAGGACTAGACTATAGTTGAACCCCAATCAGTCTCCCACCGATCCAAGGTATAGTTGTACTCCTACGCCTCTGATCCCAGCAGGATACTGCGCACTTGATTCCCTTAGCTGATCTCACCCACAACCAAGAGTTGCTGCAACCAAAATCGCAGACTTGATAATAAGCAAATCTGTCTCACACAGAAAAGTCTATAAAAGGATAAATCCGTCTCCCACAGAAAAACCCTAGGTTTTGTTCCGTCTTAAGATATGAAATCAAGGTGAACAGGAACCAATTAATAACCCGGTCTTATATTCCCGAAGAACGGCCTAGATTAATCAATCACCCCTCTATAATCCTTCCTGACTACACAAGCAGTTTGTCGAGGAATCACAGACAGTGAGACGAAGATGTTTGTGACTTCTTTATCTTGCCTATCGGAGAACTCTCACGATATCAAGCCAATCAATCGATTGTACTCGTACGATAGAAGATGCAAGATCAGATCACACAACTACGATAAAAGTAGTATCGGTCTGGCTTCACAATCCCAATAAAGTCTTTAAGTCGTTAACCTGGTTTTAGAGAAGAAAACCAAAGGTTAAAGGAGAATCGACTCTAGCGAGCGCACGAGTATCACACAGACGTTGGGGATTAGTTTTGCACAATGCTAGATGTCTCCTTTATATAGCCTACAAATCAGGATTTTGCCTTAGTTACAAAGCAATCCGTATTCACCGTTAGATGAACCTGATTTAGATTCAAGCTAATATTTCTCAACCGTTAGATCGAAAACTTAGCTTGTCACACACACTTGGGTAAACGTTTACTGGGTTTGTGAAAACCATGCCTAAACGTGTACTTGTATGTTGGTTCGACATAATAACCCAAAAGGTTAACCATATGAGAATTTCATATTAATCTTGTTCTTCTTCACCATAACTAGTTCAATTGACTCAAATGAACTAGTTAAAGAGTTTTTCAATTGCTATGAGATCTTATGTAACTACACAAGACACAATTGAAACAAAGATGATTCGATTCGATTGAATCGGCTCATGAACTTTATAGCCACGGTTTGCATAAAGCATTCCTTAGTAATTTGTGACTACTCGTTTTCCCATAGTCTACGTAATGTGTACAGCTCAGAGGATCTGATACTATGAAGTATTGATACCTCTGTTGAACTGATAATGCTAAGTAATAAATGATATCTAGGATCACAATAATAACGAAGAACATAGATATAAGTAAAAGCTTCTAAGTTATCATGAGACACAAGATATAACGTGGTTCAACATTTGTCTACGTCCATGGGGTAATGAGTGATTGTATTATATTAAGTTATTGGTGGTTACAAAGATCTTAAATGCTTCCCAAAGTAATAGAGAGAACTCAAGTAAGAGTAAATACTTAAGTTCTAAACATTAAAGAGGTATAAGCTTAAGACTAGATCTTCCCTCCTAGAAATTGAATGCCTCTAGTTTGTTGGTGAGACTCGGTATTTATATCCCCTTCTGCTCCTGGTATATCTTTGCTGCCTCTGGTTCCATCGTCCGCTGATATACCTTTCGTACCAGTGGTACCTTCGTCCACCGCGCACTTCTCCAGTCGTATCTTACCACCTCAGCTAGCCCACGTTCCTTCGGTAACTACTCAACCTTAGTAGAGGTTGTACCTTCGTTCATCGCCAGCTTCCGCTAATAAGGTTCTTCCATGCCTTCTCTCTCCACGTTCCTTGATTCATGCGTGTAGATAAGATATTAGAGCATTTAATGCTGATTGGATGCGTCATCTACCTTTGTCCCCTTTTCAGCTGACCCTATGTAGACTAGAATTTTTCCTTCTTTATCTTGGCCGTTCACGTCCACTTTCTTGGGATGAGATAAAGTAGATCTGCGGAGGTATCCCTTGTTTCTCAGGCTCCTCTGTTTAGCGAAGGCTATACAGTTAGATATGTATGCGGCCACTAAGATCGTGACACGTGCTCCACAGAATATTGGTATTCACAGTTTTCCCCTTTTCTTTCGTATTCTACTGTTTAGTAGAAGTGGAAGAAAATTTCCGTTACGCCGCCATTTTTGCACGTACCGATTGGGTGGTCCCTACATGTACTTTCATGCAATAACTTCCCCTTGAATTTCGGGATATCCAATTTTTTGGATTTCCCATCCGCCTATAAGAAGAGAACAAAGAGAAGGTAATTTCATTAAGTCCCTTTCTTCTCCTTTTTCAAACTGTCGCTCTCTATCTCTTTCATCGAGATTTTCTTTTGTTGCTAACTGTTCTTCTTTTTCCTTCGATTCTCCACAGTCTTTGGCTCCACTGCATTGATCGTACAAGTAAGTGTTACTCGTCTTTGGTCTTGATTTTCTCCATGTTTGCCTCTGTTGCATCGCTGTTGGACTAGGAGATTCATTGATGTTTACTTCTTGTGCTTGCATGTGAAAATACTTGCTTTCTTTCACTTGTTTATGTTGTATGAGAACTTGGGATTTGTTCTATTTTGATTTCTGATAATGGTATCGGCATGATAGCTTCTCGCCTGTAACTTTGATCATGCGATCAAAGGTTTTTGTTTTTGTACCATGACATGTTCAAACTGGTCCTTTTGGTTGGTTTATAGAAAACCCATTCCCAAAGTTTCCAGTTTCTGCCCCTGATTTGCTTTTGAATGCACTGTAATTTTTCAGCCGCCATTGTTGATGAAGAAGTTCTTCCTGATGGTGTCAGGTACAATGAGGCTTCCAAAGAAACCTACGCGGAAGGGGTCGAAGGTGTCTTCGTCGACTGATCCTCCTCCGCGAATGGATCATCCTGATGCTACGCCATCTCCTCCTCCTGAGGATCCTGAGGTGCATGCGGGAGCTGATATGGCTACGGCTGTTGAGGAGGCTATGGAGCCCGAGGCTGAAGAGTTTTCTATTGAGGATCTTCAACCTCCTCCTCCTCATTATGAACTGTAAAAGATGACGTTTTGCGACAAGGATAGATATTCCCATCTATCTTTTCCTGAGATTGCTAAGTCCTTCCGTCTTCACAAGTTTGAGATTTTCTTCGTCAATTGTCCCGATGTTCTCACCGAGTCTCTCATTCGAGATTTTCCTTATGATGAGAACCATCTTTTGATTAGCGTTGGCCAACTGGCCGCAGGTATGCTTCTTCCTCTATATAGTAGAAAGGATCCTTTCTATTACGACGTCTTGTCCACTAGAGATGACCCGACGAATAAAACCCAAATCCGAGGAGTTTACCAGTATACTGGTAATTATTGGCATGCTCTCCGTGAAAGCTGGTACCGTAGCAAGGGAAAGACCACTTTGAAGTCCTATGACCCCTTTGCTGAAGGAAGGTCTAAGCAGGAGGATTATACCCCTGCCAACTTCAATGCCACATATGCTGATGTGATTCAGAAAAGTAATCTTCTTCCTTGGAGTGTTGGTCCTCGTCGCATCCATGTTACCGCTAGGAAGCTTAGAGAAGGAAACAGCCTTCGCTTGTTGGAGGAGATTGATAAGACTGGTTTGACTACCATACCTTATTCTGCTAGGCTGCCTTTGCCAAAGGCTGACCGCATCCGTCTAGATCATGATGATCGTTGGGCTCGTACTCCTCTTCGTGTAGTTGGTACTTGGGCTTATGGTTTCACCACTGCGGATCCTTCAGTTCCCCGTTCAGCTCGTTCTTTGCCTGAGAAGTATGACGGATATCAGCCTTGGATTTTTAGTCCTAATGCTTCTCACGAGGTACCTTTGCTGTTTAATGCCTTCGTCTTGCTTAGATATTTTCATCTACTGAGATGCCTTTATTATCTTTATTATCTTTAATATCTTTGTTTTGATGGTTTTCTTTTGCAATCTTCCCCCGTTTCTTCTGCTGGGACCGCTCCAGGCTCTGCTGGTAATTCTGTGGCCACAAGGACTAGGAAGAGGAAGGCTTTGGTAGAAACACATGCGGAGGTAAGGATCATACCTTTGTTCTCGTATGATCCTTGGCACCTTGCCTCTGATCTTTAGCTTACATGTGTGTTTCTATGTAGTCTTCTCAGCGGAAGGGTAAACTGAAGACCGTAATTGATCTTGATGCTTTGGATGACGATCCTAAGGCCGTTGTTGAGGGACATGTTGATGAAGATATGGAGGACATCGAGGATACTGGTTTTAGTCCTCATTTGGATGATATTGAGGAGGATTTTGCCAAGGATAACCCTAGCCCAGTCCGAGCTGCTTCTGTTGAGGGTGAGAACATTCTCGTTGGTGCCGGTCCTCAGTTGGTCGAACCTGTTAGTGTTCAAGCTCCTGCACCTACGTTGTCTTTGAAGATGCCTTCGTTTTCTACTCCTAGCAAGGCTTTTCCCACTGTTTCTGCTGCTGCTGGAGCTGCTGTTGTAGCTTCCAAGAGCTTACCTTCGTCTCCTGCTACCTCTCTTCGGTCTAGCGGTTCGTTTGCTAAGGTTGTTGCCCCTTCGTCTAGGGCTGGTAGCTCAGATTCTCAGCAGAAGAAGAAGGTTGTGATTTCACTAGCCATCTTCTCCTTCAATGCTGCTCCTTCCTCACTAGGGAGTGCTCAGTCTGTTTCTACTGCCCCCGTTAGTAAAGTTGTTGGACCTCCACCTTCGTCACCAGATTGGACCGTACTGGGTAATCTTCCTTCTGCTGGTGACATGGATTTTGGCGGATCTCAAGCTCCTTCCTCTGTTCCTATCTCTTCCACCATGCCATCCCTTCGTCGTGGTGAGGGCTCAGCTGGTTTTCCCCTTGCTCGTGTGCAAACAAACGAGGGTGCAGTTGCTGAATCTAGCCAGGGTCGGTTTCCGGAGAGTTTGAGCTTAGGTAGTTCTGATGATGATATTCTTGCGGCCATCCTGCGGGATTCCAAGGTTCCCTTTTCTGTAGGAGTTGATCACCATCATCTTGACAGTTCTTTTGAGATGGCTTCGCAGCTTGACCTGCTGTCTTCCCAATACCGTGCTGCCAAGGACTTGTTCTTTGACCCTGATTGCCTCCGCTCCAGTCAGAGCTTCGGTGAGATCCGAAGGGTATCATTCAAGAGATGGAGGCTTTCATGGATACCTACGCCAACTTCCTCCCCCGCATTTCAGCGTTCTCAGTAAGTGATTCTTACCTTGTTTTCTTTCTTCTTTATTTAAACTTTCGCCTGCCCTCATATTGCTTTGTTTGCAGCTTTGTAAGCAGGTCGATGTTGGTTATACCTTATTCAAGGTGTATAGGGCTAAGTGCACTCATTTGAGTGCTCTGTTAGAGCATGCTCGCCAAGAATATGCCCTTGCTGTCGCTCAACAACCTTCGTCTAGTGATGCCGCTTCTGCTGCTAAGATATCTTCGTTGGAGGATGATCTGAGGAAGACTCAGAGATCTTTGGAGGCTTGTTTATTGGCTCTTGAGAGAGCTAACAACACTGCCAAGGTTCCCGAGGATGGTCGTAAAGCTGCCGATACTTCCTTAGCCACTGTCTTCTAAAGCCATATGTTCGTTTCTTCTTCTCCTTAGCTTTTTCTTTACTTTCTGGTTTCATAGCCCTAAGTCAACCTTCGTCGCCAGCCGACATCTCTAGTGAACTTAGGCGTCTACGGGATCAAGTGACCAAGTTAAATTCCGACGTTTGGTATTATCAAAAGAAGTCTGATAGGCTAATGAACGTAACTGTTCATAATGAGGCCTAACTTTCCCTTGAGTCTGCCCATAATGCAGACTTAGTAAAGCAGATGGCTTTGCTCCGTGAGGAATGTGACGAGGCTCTTTGTTGGAAGGAGAGTCTCATTTTAAAGCAAAAGGAGGATATTGCCTTAGTTGAGAAATTCCTTTCTGCTCAAGAAGTTATTCGCAAGAAGTATCATGCCGATTTTGAAGATACTTGTGCTTCCTTAGCTAAGGTTACTGCGGAGCGTAATGTTTTGACTTCTGAGGTCTATTCTCTTAAGAACAAACTTATCGAAGCCAGCTCCGTGCCTTCTTCCATGTCTCATGCATCCTTAGTAAAAAGGTTTGAAGAATTAGAGAATGTGTACCAAGCTTTGTCCTCTGAGAATGCTTTACTCCAGTTAGATGTTGATGATCTTCGGACGGAAAGGGATACCCTTGTGGAAGACCTTGATGCGGCTGAGGTGGACCTTGCTGAGGATCAACATAGTTTATAAGAGTCTCTTAGCCATGCCATAGGTAGCTTAGGATGACTGTTTTCTTCGTAACATCCTTCGTATCCTTAGCTTTTTTGTCTTGTGACTGATATCCTTTGTATCCGCAGGTCTCCAGGAGCAGATGGTGGGTGCAAACGCCAAGATTAATAACCTTGAGGGTCAGATATCCCAATTGGAAATATCTTTCCAGTTTGATGCAGCTGCTAAGTTTAAAGCCGAGGATCTTCAGCAAGCTAATGACCAACTTAGCGCTCAGATCCGGGAGCTCCATCAGAAATCGGCTTCGGACTTGGAGGCACGAGCTGCTGAGATGAAGGCGCAGCTTGAGCGTTCTGCCATTGATTACATCAATGATGCTTTTACGGAGGATAAGTCCCAAGCTGAGGGTGTTGTTTTTCCTCGTCTCTCTTATCCTTGATTATGTTGTGCTGACTTTGTTTTCAACTGAACTCCTTTGTTGTATTACGCCCCCAGCTGAGGGGCCTTTGCTGTCTTTTTTCCTTGAAACAATGCTTTGTTATCTGCAAATTTTGGACCTTCGTCATCTGCAACTTCTGAAATGTGTTACTTTTATTTTGGTAACTCTACTATGGTACCTTTGTTATTATATATATATATATATATATATATAGACGTATTGTGTCTAATTATTTGCACATTCGAGTCATCACAAGGTGCTAAGATTTTTTTAACCTTTGGTGGAACATTCATCATCCTACCCAAGTATCCTTTGGCCAGAAGGTACCATGGTGGCGAGGGTTCCTACGTGGGTAATAATTTTCCTGTAACCCTACGCGTTCAGTGCGATGACTGCTTTACTTCGACAAGGTATCTCTCTTTGTGGGATATATTGCTTATTATTTGCCTTTTAGTGGGATTCATTTTCCCTTAGGATCCGAGATTGACATATGCGCAGTTATGCCGTGCCTTGCCTCATCGTCAATTCTGATGGAGGGTGTCTAGTTTAACCCAATTTGTATTTAATCAACATGCACTTTTTCTTAGCAAAAAGTTTCTTTAATTGATTAGTTAGGTTTATGGTACCTTTGATCAGGGATAGAACATGGTGGGTCATTGCCCCTTCCCTTCTTCTCCTGAGTGATAACCATTATCTTAAGGGTAGTACTTTTTTAGGTACATCGCATTCCATGGGTGTTGCAATATTTCTCCTTTGAGATTCCTTAGGTAATATGAACCCTTTTCGGCGATATCGTGTATAATGTTGGGTCCGTCCCATGTCAGAGCCAGCTTTCCCCACTCTTTCTTCCTTTGATATGGCGGTATTTGGCGTAGTACGTATTCCTCCACCACAAAGTTTCTAGGAATTACCCGTTTGTTGTATTCACGAGCCAGCCTTCGTTGGTAGTTCACCATCCTTTGCAAAGCTACTTCCCGCCTTTCTTCGAGGTCATCAAGCTTCTCTAGCATGAGGTCTGTTGTTAGAATCTTTTCCCATGCCTTTGTCTTGGTTGTTGGCAGTAATATCTCCATTGGAATGACTGCTTCGGCTCCGTAGGTTAGCAAAAACAGAGTTCCTCCCGTGGCTGCCCTTCTTGTGGTGCGGTAGGCCCATAGGACATTGTGTAGCTGTTTGCACCATATTTTCTTGTATGCCCCCAACTTCTTATTTAAGTTCATTGCTATCGTATTATTGGTGGCCTCCGCTTGTCCATTGCTCTTAGAATATATCGGAGTAGACTTGTTTTTCTGAATGTTGAAGGCGTTAAAGAGCATGTCTATGTTCTTCCCTTCCAACTGTTTGCCATTGTCGGAGACTATGGCCGCTGGTATTCCGAACCTGCAAATGATTTGCTCGAACAAGAATTTAAAGACATCCGTGTCTCTGATTCTTGCCAAAGCCCTTGCTTTCACCCATTTGGTAAAGTAATCCGTAGTTACGATGAGATATCTTCTTTTTGATGTCCCCTCTATCAAGGGTCCAACAATGTCAACTCCCCATTTGGCAAATGGCCATGGACTGATGACCGAGTTAAGCTCTGTTGCTGGTGCTTTAATCTTCCTGGCGTACGTTGGCATCTTTCACAACGCCTATCTACGTTCTTTGCGTCTTCGTCCATGCTTAGCCAATAGTATCCTTGCATTTTGGCTTTGATTGCCAAGGATCTTCTTCCGCTATGATTGCCAACTTCTCCGTTGTGTATATCATGAAGTATTCTTTTACCTTCGGTTTGTGAGAGACATCGCATCAAAGGTCCAAGAAATGACCTTCTATACAGTATTCCGTCTCGTAGGTTGTACATTGATGCCTTTGATTCGAGTTTTCGGGCTTCTTTGGCGTCTGCTGGTAGGGTACCTTTATCAAGGTACTGGTGAATTGGAATTCTTCAATCATCTTCGGCTTCGTCACATGGGTTGATCTTTGTCAGATTCATTGGCTTCGTTGTCATGTTCTTCAATTCCTTCAACTTCTTTTTCTTTTTCTGCTTCCCTCATGGCCCTGGTATGGACGGCTAAGGCTTCTTTAGGTGAGGAGGCTAGTCCGTCTATCGAAGGTTCATAAATCCTCCCAATTTGGACTGAGGTTGTATTCCTGTCTTTCAACATTGATGATATGAATGCTAAGGCATCTGCGTGCCTGTTTTCCTTTCGGCAGACATGTCTGAACGTGACTTTGTTGATCTTTGCCGCATGCTCCTGCATTAGGTTTAGGTACGAAGACAATATCAGATCTAAAGTTTGATATTTGAGCTCTATTTGTCTAATGACCAATTGTGAGTCACTGGTCAAACGAACATCTGACAAGCCCAGCTCATGTGCCAAGCATAGGACGTGTATGACTACCTCATACTCCGTGATGTTGTTAGTGTATTGCTCGAATTCTAACCTGAATGCATAGATGAGTCGGTCTCCGGTAGGGGTTGTTATCACAATCCCTATTCCTGCTCCTTCTCCGTTTGAGGAGCCATTTACGAATATCTCCCACCTTCGTGAGTTCTGTGGTTCTAAGAGGTCTTCGGGTTCCGGCTTTTCTTCTTCCATCACTGGGATATCGTCTATCTATGCTTCGTCGTTCAGAGGTAGGTCCGCCAAAAAGTCCGCCAGAATTTGTGATTTCTCCGCCTTCCTGGTTTCAAAGATTATATGAAACTGTTTGATCATGGCATTATATTTTTCCACTCTTCCAATCTTCTCTGTGTTGTCGAGGATTTGACTTATTTGGGCCTTCGTGAAAACTCGGATGACGTGTGCATCGAAGTATATCCTTAGCTTCTGTGTTGCCACTACTGAGGCATATATGAGTTGTTCCACCTTTGCATAGTTTCGCTCCGCTGCACTGAGTGTCTTGCTGATGTAGTATACGGTCTTTTCTCCTTTCCCTTGGTCTCTTACCAATACTGCGCTCACATCGTAGCTTGTTGCCGCTAGGTACAGGGTGAGTATTTCACCTGGCTCCGGCTTTTGTAGGATGGGTATTGATGCTAAGTACTCCTTGATTTTTTGAAGAGCTTGTTCACACTCTTCGGTCCATGTAAACCTGCTTCCTTTCCTTAGCGTGTCAAAAAATGCTTTGCATTTATCTGACGACCTTGATATGAATCTTCCCATGGAAGCTAAAATTCCGTTTAGCTTTTGTACTCCTTTTAGCGTTTGCGGGGATGACATCTCCATTATTGCTCTGACCCTTTCAGGGTCAACTTCGAATCCTTGTTTGGTTACCAAGTAACCCAAGAATTTTCCTGAGGTGACTCCGAACGTGCATTTGTTCGGGTTTACCTTCATGTGGTAGTTCCTCATGGATTCAAATATTTCCCTTAGATCTGAGAGATGGTTTTTTGCTTCTTTGCTTTTGACGAGCATGTCGTCTACGTAAACCTCCAGTATCTTTCCTATCCATGGCTTGAAGATTTTGTCTACTAATCGTTGTATGTTTCCCCTGCGTTCTTTAGTCCAAAAGGCATCTTTGTATAACAATACAAGCCTCGTGGGGTAAAGAACGCAGTATGCTCCTGATCTTCTTCTGCAAGGGATATTTGGTTGTATCCTGAGTATCCATCCATGAAATATATCCTTTGGTGACCTTCAGTTGTGTTGACCAGTTGGTCAATATTTGGAAGTGGGTAACTGTCTTTGGGGCACGCTTTGTTAAGATTGTTGAAATCTGTACAGATGCGTACACCTCCGTTCTTCTTTGGAACAATGACCATGTTGGATATCCATGTGGGATATTTGACTTCTCGTATGAATCCAACTTTAATTAGATTTTTCAATTCCTTTTCAACCCCTTCATGGTAGATGTCCGCCACCTTGCGTATGGTTGTTTGAAAGGTGGTATCTCCGGTTTGAGCCGAAGGCGGTGTGAGACCAAATTCGGATCGATTCCTGGAATGTCCTCCATTGACCATGCAAAGATATATGCGTAGTATTTTAGTAGCCTTTGTAGTTGCACTTCCTCTTCTTCTTCAAGTAAAGTCCCGATGTTTAACATCTTTGGCTCTGCCTCCGTTCCGATGTTGACTTTCTTTGTTGGTTCTATCGGTGAGCAGAATGGAGGAGTGCTTTTCTGTAATTGTCATTTGGCGGAGACATCTGCTCCTGGAGTGGCGGAGGTGCTTGTATCCGGTGCTGAGACGACTTTGGGTGCTGAGGGGGCTACGTTCTGCACTTCCTTGGTATTTTCCTTGCGTCTCTTTCTTTCATGCTGTTGAGCAGCAGTTCTTTCTTCGTTGAGCCTGATTTTTTGATAAGTTGCATAGCCATTGCGTCTTGCTGGTCGCCTTTGATTTCCATTTCACCCATGAGTGTAGGAAAACGTAGGTATTGGTGTTACGTCGAAGCTGTGCCTCGTAATCTACGGACCCATAGCCTTCCCATGATTACATTGTAGGGCGAAGGTGCGTCGACTACACAGAAGCGTATATTGGTTACTAAGGGTCATGCGTGTACCTGCAAGACGATTTCTTCCTTTGGTCTAGAGACTGCTCCGTTAAAACCATATATAGTGCAAGTGGAAGAATCCATTCGCTCTGTTGTCAAACACAGGCGTAGGTAGGGTTCGTAAAATAACACATTTAATGAACTGCCCCCATCTACGAGGACCTTCATAACATTCCATCCATGTATTGGAAGAGTGATCACTAGTGGATCGTTGTGCATTTCAACCTCCTGGTTGACGTCCTTTGTTGAGAAGGTTAATAGCGTGGCCATCCATTCCTCCAAAGTGCTAGTGGGTGGTCCACTTAGCTTGAACACTTCATGGGATTCAATCTTCTTTATGTTTTGAGCTAACTCGAGTATGTCTTCGAGTACTTCGTCTTGTCTTCCACTAGAGAAAGTGATCATGTTGATGTATTTGCCGTCTTGAGGTAGTTCTACCCTTTTCTTCGGAGTCTCCTCAGTCTCTGCTGGCTGGAGTAGTACGTACTCCGTGAATTTACCTTCGTCAATGAAACTTTGAATTACATTGCGTAGGTGGTAGCATGTATCGGTGGGGTGTCCGTAGTACTGGTGGTACGCACAGTACTCCTTAGATTCCTTCGTCTTTCTGGCTGCTTTCCCTTAGTATTAGGGTAAGGAAAGCCTGGATTTGCTCCCACCTTGCTTAGGATGTGAGAGAAAGTTGTATTCAACTTTGTGTAGACTTTATCCGTAAATTCTTCTCTTACTTTACCTCTTTTTCCGTCTCCGTATTTGGATCGTTTGTCTCGAGAGCAGGTCCTGCCCCCGGTTTCGCTTTGTCGCTTAGGTATCTCCGGAATTGGTTCTAGAGAGTTGGTTCGCTATGGAGTTGTTGCTGTCTTTGCTTGTGTCATGGGGTTGTACTTCTGGATTTCTTCGAGCCTGATGTAACAGTCTTGGACAACCCTGAGCTCGCCTTCGGAATCGAGGGCTCTGTTGTGAAGCTCCACGAAGATAGCTGAGGTTCTATCGAGCTCGTACTTATAGCAGTTTATGCTAATCTCTGGATTGACTTTGCAAATTGTTTGGCATGTCTTTTTCCACCTGTCTATGTACTGCATCAGTGTCTCCCTGGGTCCGATAGCTAAAGCAAATATCCTATCTAACCCTGCCTTTGTTGATTTGTCGTACATGTATGTCTCCAAGAACACCGTAGACAATTGCTCGAAGGAGTCAATGGAGTTTGCTGGTAAGTTGTCATACTAGGTTAGTGTTGATCTCGTTAAGCTTGATGGGAAGTACCTGTAAAGTACCACTTCGTTTCTTTCCCAATGGTCAAGGACACGAGTGTAATACCGCAGATGGGCTGCGGGATCTGAGGTACCGTTGTATGCTTGGAATGTAGGTACCGGGCATTTCAGAGGGATTGTTTCCCTCAAAATGCGAAAGATAGTAGTGACGTGGTTGCCTCTTGTAGTACTTATTCTAGTCTTGTGCCCGCGTGGCCAGTTTTTAGGCCTTGGATCTCCTTCCGCATTTTCTCCATTTGCTCCATGACCATGCTCACATTGTGAGCATCTTTGGACAATGCTTCGTCGTAGTGGCTTTGGGGGGAGGGGGGGGGGGT